>NW_023270830.1:51754-103771 GCF_011800145.1 Mirounga leonina | reverse complement strand
TTTATTTATTTATTTATTTATTTATTTATTTATTTATTTATTTATTTTAAAGATTTTATTTATTTATTTGAGACAGAGCAGAGAAAGAGAGAGCACACGAGAGGTGGAGAGAGACAGAGGGAGAGGGAGAAGCAGACTCCGACTCCCCGCTGAGCAGGGAGCCTGATGCAGGGCTCGATCCCAGGACCCTGAGATCATGACAAGAGCCAAAGACAGATGCTTAACTGACTGAGCCACCCAGGAACCTGCCACTTACTTAGTATGTAGCACACAATTGTCTACCAGCTTATTCATATAAAGCCTTTATTTCCCCACTAATTGAATCCTTCATGCACTCACACTCACTCACTCCTTGACCCATATATTCAGTACGTGTTTATCAGATGCCTGCTCTGCAGAAGGGTCTGATTAAGACAATATGTAGGATGCAAAATTGTGTCCCATAGTTCCTGCTTTTAAGGAGTTTATAATCTTCTTTGCATCTTTTTAGAAGTAAATTAAATGACATGACGTATTTCCTTGACAATGTGACATACCTCATAGGTTTTATACATAGTATTGACACACAACCATTCTCCCCTTTCATATCATCAACTTGGAAAGGCATCTTTGGGTAAGGCTATGTCTGCATAAATATGGGTTATAAATATGCAGGGACTCCACTTTTATCAGATGTCATAACCAAAGGAAAATTACTCTTCACTTCCCTTTGTGTCTCTAATGAGTCCTTAGGAGGTGAAGCTAAAAACTCATTGCTCAGTATTCCAAAGGAGCTTCCAGTAGTCATTATTCAAGTCACCAGGAAATGATCTCCCTAGAATGAATTAACATATGCCCATGTGCTCAGGTGCATGGTAGATCGTCAAGGATACATGCCAGGGTTGATGGGGTTTGTAACCTGCCTTGGTCTCGTCCTACATTTCTTAACATTTCAAATACAAATGCCTTTGAATAAAGAAATGGTAGGATGGATGAGAGTAGGTGTAGATGATGCACTTTTATTTGTCCTAATCTTGACTTTGGAGGTTTTCCTTGTAAATAGGGCAATCAGTCCTATACTTGCCATTTTAGGTGCAGTGTCTCCTGGATTCCTACTGAGCAGGCTACCTAGAGGTCCTTAAGAGTAGGTATACTGCTTTAAATTGCCTACCTTTCTTTTTAACAGCTTCTTGCCCTGGTCAAAATATACCACATAAGGATATCATTATGTCCTGATCACCCAAAATACCACATAAGGATATCATTAAACAAGTAAGAGATAGTCACAGGGGCCAAAGAAGATGTTTTCAAGGCAAATCATTTTTAAATCCTTGTAATATAGAGCCATGGGATGGGGGAAGCTCACAGTTATTCAACCACCAATTTCTCCCTTGCTTTCTGCTCCAACTCATCCCTGAAACATAACTCAAAGTGAAGTGCCCTGTCGTTGTGCTTTCTGCTGCCATCACCACAGCTTTTAGCACTATGTCTTGAGGAGAGAAGAAGCTCTTCAGGTTTTTCTTCATTGACTGGTGGGTGAATCCAAGCTGCAAGAAACAGTGTTGGATTTCTCTTTCTCTATGGAGCACATCCTCATCCTCCCAGTTTGGGGTTTGCCTTTAATGATTTTGTCACAGGCAGAAGGATGAAGGATAAGCCCAAAGTAGAGACCTAAACTGAGAGCCTATGCAGAAGATCAAAAGGAAAACCTGGGCACTGACACAGGCGATAGCCAGTGTCAGAAGTTAATCATAGATTTAGCTAGCCAGAATCTAGAATGCCAGATGAAGGGTTCCAATGTGAAACTGGGAACCTCCTGAAAGGGATATAAGCTTACCGAAAGCCAAATGAGAAATTCAGAGTTGAGATTAAAAGGTAAATAAAATGGGAAGCTAAGCATGACTTTCACTTTTTTCCTCCTTTTAATATTGATAGATTAAGGTTGGGTCCGCCTGGGCACGGAAGAGCAGGGACTGTGGAAGTCAGAGGGCCAGGAGGCAGGGTAGGAAAGCCTTCTTGCTTTTGACTGCATGAAGTCTGGAATCCATACTCTTTTTGTATACAAATGATACTTGGAGTTTTCTAGGGCGGTATTCTCCAAAGTGTTCCCAAAGGAGCACCAGTTCTGTTAATGCAGAAAATATTTGGATAACACTGAATTAAACAAAATTAAGAAATTTCTGTCTGAAGATTCCTAGGAGCAAATGTGTGCTGTGTATCTCCCAGAGGAGCAGTATGTAAATAGTGTTTCCTAGATGTGTTCAACCTCCAAACCTTTTCTCATAAGAACTTCACAGGACCAGTATTATGGGGACCACATTTTGGGAAATGATGTTCTGGCTGAGATCTGGATGTGCATGTGGAATTTCCATGTCTTCTACTCAGAACATTTTGTTCTGCTGACTGTGAGAACTCACCTTGTGAAATTGTGCAGCTGAATGAATATTGATATATTTTTATCCTTATTTTCAAAGAATTGTTTATTAAGATGACATAATGAATTGAGGAAAAATTTGAAACCTTTTCACTTTACAGCCACTTTACAAAGAGAGAATGACCACAGTAAAACTTCTGCGCAGTTCAGATCTCTAATTTAGTCTTACCATAGGGAGATAATGACCTTGAATAACTTACCACATTAATCCACTTACTGAGCTGAACTTGCCTTTGTTCAGATAACTAAATTTGGATGCATGTTTAGTGTGAAGCAGAAGTAATTATTTCATGTATTTTTTAAACTCCTCCTCTCAGTTCGGTTTTCAATAGAAGATGGCTTCTGGCCTTTTGGCTAAGATCAAGGATAGTTTCAAATAGAGGTGATTGATTCAATTATAACCTAAGAATAAGATTTTGGATATTTTTCTCCTTAAATATTTCATAGACACAGAAATAACCAGTGATACTGGAAAAAGTAAAAGACAAGAAGAAGAGGTTAAATCTGTAGGATGGTGATGAATTCTTTCAGAGGTATAATGTAGTATATGGGTATAGAAGACCCGCTGTTAGACATTGGATGATTTCATCCTACAGTGTTATTGTATGTAATACCCATGCATTTCCGAAGGTTTTTAGGATAATGATTTGTGTGTGTGTGTGTGTGTGTGTGCCTATCTCAGTCCCTTAACTGAGCATACTCAGTAACTATTTAAGAATTGCCTTTGTTATTTTAGGACTTTTGGCTACTTTTTGAATAATGAAAACCAGTGTTATTTAATTCAAGTGACTGCTTCATAGTCTCACCCAAGATGCTATTTTAAAATGTTTCGCCCTCATAAAGATAAATATTTTAAATTCTCTAGTAAAAGTACATTGTTTTACTTGGGTTTTCCTGGACACTGAGATCCTATTGTAATATAAACCTTGTTATATTTAAGTGTGTGTGTGTGGTTTAATATATAAATGTGAATGTAAGTTTGTAAGAACCCTGTGAAGTGATAGCCTTTCTTTTTTGTAGTGTAGACTGATAAATGTGGTTTAAAGTATAGAGACTTGACCCAGCAGGAGATACTCCCATCTTGCCCCTAGAGATCCTGAAAAGGCCTTATAACAGGCATTAACCACTTGCTAGCCACAATCTGTTGGCACAGGGACCGGAAAGGAGAAACTCTTACCTGTATCCCCAGAGACCCTCAAAGGGCCCTATTATACATGGCTCCAGCTTCCTCACAGCCATAGACTGCCAGTCTTCCACAGTCTGCGGGTCAGGGTCCCAGTAGGAGACACTCCTGTCTATGCCCTGGGAGATCCTGAAAGGACCCTGTATTCCAGCCCCCTCACAGACTCAGTGTGTCAGTAGTTCTGATGGCACAGAAACCAGGAGCAGATTCTTTTGTACACTTTCAGAGTATCCTGAAAGGGCCCTAAACTTGGCTCTAGGTGCTTCTAGGTACAATCTTTAAGTAGCCCAGCTGGCACTGGGACAGGTGGGAGAGCCCCATGTCTGCCCCTCAGGAGATCCTGAAAAGGCACTACATTTGGCTCTAGCTCCTCTAGTTAGTCAGAGGCCAATCCAGCCTACTCAGGGACCTGATGGGAGACATACCTATTTATGCTTCCAGAGGAAGGGGCAGACCTCAATCTTAGCTGTAGAGCCTGAAACAGCCCTGTGGATTGAGTTTCAGCTATGATCTAGAGCCAGTCCTATCCACTCAGGACTCATCCAGTGACCAGGCAGTAGTCTTCCCAGGGTCCTGGCCGGAGCCACACCTGCCACAGACATGGGAATACACCCCCTCTCAGGACCCAGATGTGAACCTTGAAGTGGACATTTGTCCTAGCACCACCTTACTGAACAAGATACTAGAGGCAGTCCCATCTACCCAGGGACCAGGCACAGTACACACCTACCCAAGACCCTGGTAACAAGCCTAACAACCATGGATCTTACTGCATACCCGGTTACAGCCTCATAACCAGCTCCAATCCAGCACCTCCGTGATTCTGGAAGTAGTCTCATCAACCCAAGGAGCAAACAACAGAGGGTGTTTACTTGCTAAAACTGGTCTGTAATGACCGGAAAAAGTTGTTGGTTCTTTCAAATGCACAGACGTCTGTGTGGGACTATATGGATCATAAAAAATCATGCAAATATGACACCACCAAAGGAAGCTAATAAAGCTGTAGTAACTAACCCCAAAGAAATGGATATCTATAAGTTGCCTGACAAAGAATTAAAAAAAATCATCTTGAATGAAATGCAAGAGAATACATATAGACAACTAAATGAAATCATGGAAACAATGCATGAACAAAATGAGTTTGATAAATAAATAAAGAACCAAACAGAAATCCTGGAGCTGAAGAATACAATGATAGAACTGAAAAATTTAAGAGAACATTTCAACAACAGACTTGGTCATGCAGAAGAAAAAAATCAGTGACCTCAAAGACAGATCTTTAGAAATTAGCCAGTGAGAGGAACAAAAAGGAAAAAGAAAGAGAAAGAGTGAAGAAAGCCTATATGAGTTATCGGCACCATCAAGCAAATGAACATTATATCCTGGGAGTCCCAGAAAGAGAAGAAAGAGAAAGGAGCAGAAATATTATAGAAAGAAATAATAGCTGATAATTCTGCAAATCTTGGAAGAGATATGGACATTCAGTTACAGGAAGCTCAAAGGACCCCAGGCAAGATCAACCCAAAGATTACTCTGAGACACATTATAATCAAATGTTAAAAGTCAAAGCAAGGAGAGAATTTTGAAAGCAGCAAGTAGAAAATGACTTATCACATGCAAGGTAAACCACAAAAGGCCATCAGTGGAGTTCTCTGCAGAAATCTTACAGGTCAGGAAGGCATGGGATGATATATTCAAAGTGCTGAAAGAAAAACTATCAACCAAGAATACTGTACCCTTATGCCTTGAAGCAAAACTGCCCTTCAGAAATGAAAGAGATAAAAACATTACCAGACAAACAAAAACTGAAGTGGTTCATCACCACTAGACCTGCCTTACAAGAAATGCTAAAGGGAGTACTTCAAGTTGAAATGAAAAGACACTAAGTAACAACATGAAATCATAAAATTCACTGGTAAAGGTAAACACATAGTTGAATTTAGAATACTCAAATAATGTGATGCTGGTGTGTAAGTCACTTTTATCTCTAGAATAAAAATGAGTTTTATTTATTTATTTATTTTAGGATGGCCTGATTCAATTTTATTTATTTATTTATATTGGGGGGTTGCTGTTTTTTTTTCTTTTTTAAAATTTAAATTCAATTAGACAATGTATAGTACATCATTAGTTTTTGATATAATATTCAACGATTCATTATTTGCATATAACACCCAATGTCTAGAATAAAAGTTAAAAAAATAATATTAGAAATAGCTATAGATACAATAATTTGCTAATGGATATATAGTATAAAGGATGGAAAGTGTGATACCAATAGCATAAAATATTGGGGGAGAAGTGAAAGTGTAGCTTTTTGATGAGGTTGAAGGTAAGTGGTTATCAGCTTAAAATAGGCTGTTATATTTATAAGATGTTTTATGTAACCCTCATGGTAACCAAAAGAAAAAAAACCTTTAGTAGTTACATAAAAGACAAAGAAAAAGAAATAAAGCAAAGCACTACAAAAAAAATCATAAAGGAAGACAGTAAGAGGGGAAGAAAGGAACAAAGGAACTAAAAAATGGTCAGAAAATAATCAATGACAATATTAAGGCTTTACTTACTAATAATTATATATAAATAGACTAAATTCTCCGATCAAAAGGCACAAAGTGGCTGAATGTATAAAAAAAATAAGATCAGCAATATGCTGCATACAAGAGACTCGCTTTAGCTTTAAGTAAAAATGGAGGTAGAAAGTGAAGAGTTGGAGAAAGATACACCATGCAAATGGTAACCAAAAGAGAGTAGGAGTGGCTGTACTTACATCAGATAATATGGACTTTCAGTCAAAATCTGTCAAAGGAGGTAAAGATGGTCACTCTATAGTGATAAAGGACTCAATTCATCAAGAAGATATAACAATTATAAATATATATGTACCTAATATTTGAATGCCTAAATATTTAAAGTAAATATTAATCAAATTGAAGGGAGAAATAGATAGCAAACAATACAGTAATAGTAGGGGACTACAATATTCCACTTTCAACATTGGATAGACCATCTAGACAGAAAATTAGTAAGGAATCAACAGACCTGAATAACACTATGGACCAAAGGAGCTTAATAGACATATACAGACCATTCCATATAATAGCATTAGAATACACATTCTTCTCAAATGCATACAGAACATTCTCCAGGATGGATCATATGATGGGCTGCAAACCAAGCCTTAACAAATTTGAGAAGATCAAAATTGTATCTAGTATCTTTTCTAACCGCAGTGGTATAAAAATAGAAATCATTAGCAGGAGGAAAACTGAGAAATTCACAGAATATGTGGAAATTAAACAACACATTCCTGAACAACCAATGGATCAAATTTAAGAAATCAAAAAGGAAATCAAGAAAGTATCTCGAGACAAATGAAAATGTATGGGATGCAGCAAAAGCAGCTCCAAGAGGAAGGTTTATAGTGATAAATGACTACATTGAGAAAAAAGATCTCAAAAAAATAGCTTAACTTTATGCCTCAAGAAATTAGAAAAATAACAAATGAAGACCCAAATTAGCAGAAGGAAGGAAATGATAAAGATTAAAGCAGAAATAAATGAAATAGAGACTAGAAAGACAATAGAAAAAATTGATGAAACTAAAAGTCAGTTTTTGAAAAGTTAACAAAATTGGCAAACTTTTAGCTAGACTAAATGAAAGAGAGAGGGAGAGAGAGAGAGAGTACTCAAAATTAGAAATGGAAGAGGAGACATTGCAGCTAATGCTACAGGAATACAAAGTATCATAAGGCTACTATGGGACTATTATGCGAATGAATTGGATAACCTAGAGGAAATGGATAAATTCCTAGAAACATACAACCTTCCAAGACTGAATCAGGAAACACAGAAAATTTGAGCAGACCAATAATGACTTAGGAGATTGAAGCAATAGTCAAAAACTTCTCAGCAAAGAAAAGTACTGGACCAGATGGCTTTAATGGTGAATTCTACTAAACATTTAAAGAAGAATTAACATCAATCCTCAAATGCTTCTAAAAAAAATGGAAGATGAAGGAACACTTCCAAATTCATTTAATAAGGTCAGCATTACCCTGATACTAATGCCAGATAAGGACACTACAAGAAAAGAAAACTTAAGGCCAATATCCCTGATGAGTGTAGATGCAAAAACAGACACATAAACTATGTGGAATAGAATAAAGCGCTCAGAAATAAAAACATGCATATATAGTCAACTAATATTTGACCAGAAATCCAAGAATATTCCATGGGGAAAAGATAGTCTTTGCAACGTATGGTTTGGGAGAAAATATTTGCAAACTATGTATCAAATAAGGAGTTAATATTCAAAATATGTAAGGAACTCCTACAACTGAGCAGTAAGCAAACAAACAAATAATCCAATTGGAAATGGGCAGAGGACTTGACTATACATTTTTTCCAAAGAAGATAGGGTGCCTGGGTGGCTCAGTCAGTTGAGCATCAGGTCTCTTGATTTTGGCTCAGGTCATGATCTCAGGGTCATGAGATCAAGCCTAACATCAGGCTTGCTGCTCAGTGCGGGGTCTGCTTATCCCTCCCACTCTGCTCCTCCTCTTGTGCTCTCTCTCTCTTTTTCTCTCTCTCAAATAAATAAATGAATAAAATTTTTTAAAAAAAGGGATTTCATTTCCTTTGGATATGTACCCAGAAGTGGGATTGTGGGTCAAATGGTAGTTCTATTTTTAATTTTTTTTTAAGTTTTTATTTATTTGTATAAGTAATCTTTACACCCAATGTGGGGCTCAAACTCACAACACCAAGATCAAGAGTCACATGCTCCTCTGACTAAGCCAGTCAGGTACCCCCATTTTTAATTTTGAGGAACCTCCATACTGTTTTCCATAGTGACTGCACCAGTTTACATTCCCGCCAACAGTGCACATGAGTTCCAAAAAATCACTATCTTGAGGATATATCTGAACCCCCATGTTTATTGCAGCATTATTCACAGTAGCCACAACATGGAAAAAACCTAAGTGTTCATCAACAGATGAATATATAAGGAAAATGTGATATGTATATAATACATCCATAAAAAGGAAGGAAATTCTGCCATTTGTGACAACATGGATGAACCTTATAGGTTAAGTGAAATGAGTCAGATGGAGAAGACAATTACCATATGGTATCACTCATATATGGAATCTAAAATAAAGCCAAATTCATAGAAACAAAGTAGAATGGTGGTTGCTATGGGCTAAGGCTAGGGAAAATGAGGAGATGTTGGTCAGAGGGTACAAACTTCTAGTTATAAGATGAATAAGCTCTGGGGAGCTAATGTACAGCATAGTGACTATAGTTAACAATATTGTACATTTAAAAGCTGCTAAGAGAGTAAATATTAAATGTTCTTACCACATACAAAAAATTGTAATTATATAGGCTGATGGATATGTCAACTAACCTTATTGTGGTAATCATTTCATAATATATATGTGTATCAGATCAGCATGTACACCGTAATCATACACAATGTCACATGTCAATTATATCTCAGTGGAGCTGGGGAAACGAAAAAAATGGAAAAAAAGTATAGAGACTTACTCTTTATAGTCAAGATCAACTTTCTCCAGCCTATTTCTCCTTATAGTTCAATTGAGAATTAAGTACACATAGAAGCTGCTACTCCTTCCTTTCTTGGACCTGAAGTTCCTGGAGGGGAAAGGGTCAACAAGTGTTGACTAACTTGTTTTCCAGCCTACCCAGGAAAGTGTCAAACAAAGTGAGATGCTCATTAAATACATTTTTTTTTTCTTAAACTGTAGTGTACATAAAACTGTCAGGCTAATATATTCTTCTAACTCCTTATAAATCCATCTAAATCTCTTTTCTTTTAAATTTGCATATTATTTTGCACATTATGGTAGAAGAAGAAAACCATATTCTGTCAGCTGTTTCTGTTTTTACATTATGTTAAAAAAATGAAATAAAACAAAACTTACCTTTTAGACTCCAGCTGAATTAAAGGGCCATTCCAAATGCTCTTATTTTAAAAACTAAGTCAGCTGCATGTTAATAAAATATTCTGGATTGTTCATTTTCAGGCATAAGTAACATTTCTTACTGAAGAAACTCATTCAAAGGACCTTGAGTGTCCAAATCAGTGTTTGAGTCATACAGAACTATTAACAATGACAGGATCAGGGCAAAGGCCACAGTGAATAGAAGCTATGACAAGCAGAATTTGTCTGAGATTCATTTGTATTTGGCTGCAGATGACTTAGTAAGACCAAAAGTAGCTCTGTCATGTGATGTATGATATGATTCTGAGGCATTAATTGAAAAATTATGAACGGATGATTTCTAGAGCCTATTGGAGAAGGACCAGTGGTTTCTGAGTGTCACATCAGTTGTAACTGTTGCTAACAAAGAAAGATATAAAAAATAAGAATAAAAAGCCGAGGAGACAGCTTTTAAGCATCTGAATCACTCTTGGATGAAAGCAAGGTGCTCATGCGCGTGGATTATAGAGCTTATGAAGACTTACCTAAGTAGGGCCAGAAGTGAAAGGCTCGAAAATGATGACATGTCTGGGAACCTGCTCCTCCTTTTCTTCCGCACCACTGCTAGACTTGGTTAGTGGTGAGTGATAAAATCAAATGGCTGGAGGGTTTAGCTTTTGGCTTAGACTTTAGCACTCTCATGGCAGAGAGGAGAGTGTATGGGTTAGTCTGTTACAATGTTCGGCATTTTGGGCTTTGTACTCCTGTGATTTAGAGGGGTGCCTTAAATTAAAAAAAAAAACCAACACTTTTTTTCTGTCTTTGCTGAAAGGAAGATCTGGCAAGGCATCTAGCAATATTTAGTTTATAACTAATTTTCTAGAGTTGATGAAGGATCGGCTGGGTTCTTTTTAGAGGCCTTTAAGTCATTAACCCTTACTTAGCATTTTCTGTTATTGCTATTTATTTCATTAAGCAAGAGAATAAATAATTTATTAGGAAAAAGACAAAAATTCAATGAAGGTGAATTTATGCTTAAGCTAGTCTGTGCCGTATCCTTTTATCATCTACCAGAATACACAGCACAAAAATATTTATGAGCTTATAGTCTTACTTTTCACTGGAAAATATGTATTTTATTTTTCTTTGAAAGTCCATGATATGCAACTTTTATTTGTTCTAGGAATTATTTTTCAAAACACTAATTCATGTCAGAGCAAGTAATATTTTATCAGTCACTCACTTTCAATTTAGATGGTTGGTTGGGCAGAAATGTTTGACAGTACTTAATGAATGTGATGCATTTTAAGCAAAACCATTGTAATATATTTAAAAAAAATAAGATTCTGCCCACTGAAAGTGTTTCTTTGAAAAGCAGACATGGTGCCAGACCTTTAATTATTCTTTCTGTAATAAAGGACATTCAGAAGGAAGATCTCTGATCACGTCAGATCTTTGGATATGAAGAGCCTTTGCCATCCCCCATTAGTATTTTTTAATCTGACATCAGAATTTTGTAAAGAAAATCCCTTTTGCATGTCTGGGAGGTTAGGGTGAGTAGGAAATAATAGTGAATAGGAAATAATGCTTTTGAAAATCCTGGTCTTTATGAGAGTTCATCACCCGTAAAATGCCTTCTGTTTATGGAAGAACAGCAGTATGGGTAGTTATTTGATGTGTTCTCATGTTGCAGCCTGAACAGCAAAAACAAATGTAATATTAGTTGAAAGATTTGGCTTAAGTCGTTATTTGGTATTTCACTCTGATTCAGTTGTCTTCAAAAATAGAAGTCATTCACTTCAGAATATATCTACTTGTGGAACAAATAATAAAATAATCTCACCTTCAACTTGATCACTTAATCACCTGTGGATTTTATCCTGAGATCAGATTTCGTTCAAGGAAGCAGCTCTTTCTTAAAGGGATTATTTGAATGAAAACCTTATTGAACTGAGTCATAATAAGCACTTTGGATTAAAAACTATGGTGTTTTAGGAGATGGGTAGGCACAATTTTAAACTTAGTATTTTAATCAAGTGCCCCACCCAATCTTGTGACATTCTCTACCAAAATACAAAAAATAATAATTCTCATACTCAAATGAGTTTGGGAGTTAATGCACCCCTATGTAGAGATGCTCAGTGTATTTGAGAGTATTAAAGCCCTGCCCTGCAATTAAGAAACTTTTATTTTTTAATCTAGATATTTTTAAGTGTTATATTTGTAAACAAATACTTAAGAGTCTAGTAATTCGGAGGTTTAAGACAAACAGCAATCTCCAGACCCTCTTATTTTCCATGTCCTGTTCTCCAGAGACAATCACTTTTCATCTTTTAACTGATTTTTTTTGGTACTGACCTCTGTCTCCAAACAATAGAATGGTATGGCTATTTCCTGAGTATTTTCTTTTTTATATGCAAGCATAGTTAACATACAGTGTTATATTAGTTTCAAATGTACAATATAATGATTCAACAATTCTATTCATTTCTCAGTGCTCACAAGGTAAGTGTACTCTTAATCCCCTTTATCTATTTCACCCATCCCCCACCCACCTCCTCGCTGTTTGTTCTCTGTATTTAAGAGTCTGCTTTTAGGGGCGCCTGAGTGGCTCAGTCAGTTAAGTGTCTGACTCTTGGTTTTGGCTCAGGTCATGATCTCAGGGTTGAGACTGAGCCTGGAGTCAGGCTCCATGCTGGGCATGGAACCTGCTTAAGATTCTCTCTCGCCCTCTCCCTCTGCCTCTCCCTCCTCCTCTCTCTCTAAAAAAAAAAAAAAAAAAAAAAGAGTCTGCTTTTTTTCTTTGTCTCTTCTTTCTTTGTTTTTTCATTTGTTTTGTTTCTTAAATTCCACATATGAGTGAAATCGTATGGTACTTGTCTTTCTCTGACTATTTCATGTAGCATTATACACTCTAGGTCCATCCATGTTGTTGCAAATGGCAACATTTCATTCTTTTTTATGGCTTAGTAATATTCCATTATATACACAGGCACATGTGCGTGCGCGTACACACACACGCACACACCCCACTTCTTTATCCATTCATCTATTGTTAGAGACTTGGGTTGCTTTTATATCTTGGCTATTGTAAATAATGCTGCAATGAACAAGGGGTGCATCTTTTTGAATTAATGTTTTTGTTTTCTTTGGGTTACTGCTCAGTAGTAGAATTACATGGATCATATGATAATTCTGTTTTTAATTTAACCTCCATACTGTTTTCCACAGCGGCTGCACCAGTTTGCATTTGCAGCAACAGTGCATGAAGATTCCTTCTTCTCTACATCCTCACCAACACTTGTTATTTCTTGTGTTTTTTATTTTAGCCATTGTAACAGGTGTGAGGTAATATCTCATTGTGGTTTTAATTTGCATTTCCTTGATGATTAGTGATGTTGAGCATCTGTGTGTCTTCTTTGCAAAAATGTCTATTCAGGTCCTCTGCCCCGTTTTTAATTGGATTATTTGGGTTTTTTTGGTGTTGAGTTGTAGAAGTTCTTAATATGTTTTGGATATTAACTCCTTATCAGATATATCATTTGCAAATATAGTCCCCTATTCTTTAGGTCACCTTTTTTTTGTTGATGGTTTCCTTTGATGTACAAAACCTTTTTATTTCAGTGTAGTCCCAATAGTTTCCTAGAGCTAGTCACAGAATGTAGGAAAACAGTTTATTTACTAGATTACCAGCTTAATACAAAAAGATATTTAAGGAGGGGCGTTGGCTGGCTCAGTCAGTTAAGGATCTGCCTTCAGCTCAGGTCATGACCCCAGAGTCCTGGGATTGAGTCCCGGGATCGAGCCCTGCATTGGGCTCCCTGCTCAGCAGGGAGTCTGCTTCTCCCTCTACCCCTCACCCTGCTCATGCTCTCTCTCAAATAAATAAATAAAATCTTAAAAAATAATAATAAAAAAAGATATTGTAGGATATGAATGAATAGCCAGATGAAGAGATGCATAGGGCGAGGTCCCCAAGGGTCCTGAGTATAGGAGCTTCTGTCTCTGTGGATGTGTTTTTGTTCACCAATCTGGAGGCTCTCTGAACCCCATCCTTTTGGGTTTTTATGGAGGCTTCATACATAGGAATAATTGATTAAATTACTGATCATTAGTGATTGATTCAACTTCAGCCCTTATCTTCTTTCCTGAAATTGAGAGCTGGGACTGAAAGTTCAAACCCTTTAATCATGGTTGATTCCTCTGGCAAGCAACCCCATCCTTAAGGGCTTTCCAAAAGTCACCTCATTAACATAAACTCAGGTGTGGTTGAAAGGGTTGTTATGAACAATGTACTCTTTTCACCTTTATGGCTCTGGTGCTATTTTGGGAACCAAAGACAAAAGGCCAACTGCTATAACAAAAGATGCTCCCATTGCTTTGTGCTTAGGAAATTCCAAGTCTTAGGAGCTCTCTGCCAGAAATGAGGACATAGACCAAAAATATATTTCTTATTATAAATCACAATATCAGAGTTGCTGTTGAGAAATCCAAAGCAATCTAATTTATGATTCTTTGTATATGCCTCTACCCAAATTTCATTTTCCCTAATATTCTGAGATTCCAAATAAAGTGCCTTAGTGTTTGTCTATTTTCAAACACTAGGTGGGTCTTTTTAATCTAGAAACTCATGTCCTTCTATTTCTTAAAAGATTTCATT
Source organism: Mirounga leonina (assembly GCF_011800145.1). Lineage (NCBI taxonomy): Eukaryota > Metazoa > Chordata > Mammalia > Carnivora > Phocidae > Mirounga > Mirounga leonina. The sequence continues at coordinate 89,565 of NW_023270830.1, read as the reverse complement.
GATGATTATTTTCCTTTCTCTTTCCTTCTGCATTCAGGAACTCCTGTTCTCCAAATGTTGGGCCTCCTACATTGGTTGTTAATTATCTTACCTTTTCTTTCCTAATTTCTGTCTATTTATCTTTTTGCTTTACTTTCTGTGAGATTTTCTCAACTTAATTTTCAGCCATTGTATTGAGATTTCCCTTTTGCTATCATGTTTTTATTTTTCCAAAGTTCTTTTTTGTTCCAAAAATATTTCTTTTTAAAACAACATTCTTGTTTTATGGATACAGTATTTTATCTCTGATAATTTTTTTAACAGTTTTATTTTTTTTAAGGTTTTATTTATTTATTTGAGAGAGAGAAAGAGCGCAGAGGGAGAGGTAGAGGGAGAAGCAGACTCCCTGCTGAGCAGGGAGCTCGACGTGGAGCTCCATCCCAGGACCCTGGGATCATGACCTGAGCTGAAGGCAGATGCTTAACTGACTGAAACACCCAGGCACCCCTTATCTCTGATAATCTTTCTTTTTCAGTCAAGTCATCTTCTCCTTGCATAACCTATTTCCCCCAGGTTGAGGTTTTTTATTGCTTACTCTGGGCCTGTTATCCATATTAGACCTTTCCCTAAATCTGTGCTAATCCTTGAGTGTCTGATCATATTTATAAGTAGGAGACTAGGATACTGAATGAATGCTCTGAATATGTGGACAGGACTTTTGACTGTGAATGTCACTGTAGGGTGATCTGGATGTGCTAATTTTATTATCTTGTCTTCTTGGACTGATCAGATATCTTGGAAGGGGTATCTCTAGTCTCTTGACTGGAGGGTAAAGGCTTTGGAGAATCAAGTTAGGAGAGAGGACTGGCAGGAAGGAGGGTATCAGCACTCAGAATGATTTGTTAACTCACTCCACCATTTTCTTTTTTTTTAAAGATTTTTATTTATTTATTTATTTATCTGAGACAGAGAGAATGAGAGAGACAGAGAGCACATGAGAGGGGGGGAGGGTCAGAGGGAGAAGCAGGCTCCCTGCTCTGCAGGGAGCCCGATGCGGGACTTGATCCCGGGACTCCAGGATCATGACCTGAGCCGAAGGCAGTCGCTTAACCAACTGAGCCACCCAGGAGCCCTCACTCCACCATTTTCAAGGTACTTCTGTCTTCAACTGATGACTGTCCCCAAGTCCACAGACCTTTTGATTGATCCTTTTTGGAGAATAAACCTCCAGTCTTCTGCCAGAATTGGGGGGTGGGAGCAACCACCCAGCAACACAAAGTAAGGAAAGATTTAGAGTTCTAACTTATTTTTAAACATTGTTCAATCAAAATTAATCTCAATGTGTTATTGCCCCTTTACCCAGAGTTAAGCCGAACTCAAGGTAAAGGGCACAGTCCTCCAAGGCTGCCAAGTCTGCCCAAGACTTCTGATATCAGCTGCAAGTTCAGTGGTCCTCAGGGCTATCCTTACTTCAAACCAGCTGATTATAAATTTGGGGGTCCTCATAGACTCCTTCAGATTTGATAATTTGATAGATCAACTCACAGAACTCAGGAAAGCACTATACTTGTGATTTTAGTTTAATATAGCAAAAGAATACAAATCAGAACCAGCCAAAGGAGGAAACATATAGGGTGGAATCTGGGACTGAGAAGATTCCAACCACAAAACGTCCACATCCTCAGGGATGCATTGCCCTCTTGTCATTGATGTGTGACAATACTCATGGAGTTTTGCCAACTTGGGAAGTTTGCTTGAGCTTCAATGTCCATAGTTTTTATTGAGGCTTCCTTACTTACGTATGATTGATTAAATGATTGCGCTGGTGGTTGCTTAAAGCCCAAGCCCTCTAATTACATGGTTGGTCTTTCTGTCTGGCTAGTCCCCATCCTGAGTAACCTTGTTAGCATAAACTGTCAGGAGTGGTCTGAGGGGCCCACAATAAATAACAAAAATACTCCTGCCATTCTGGAAATTCTAAGATATAGAGGTTACCTCCTCGGAGTTGGGACGAAGGTCAGACTTTTCTTTTTGTAAAGTTAATTCTTCACTCTACAGTCTTCCATCTCCATTTCCAGAGGCACCTGATTCTACCAATTCCAAAATGCTTAAAGGATTCTGAAGTAAAGTCAGGTTGGTTCTTTGTTCTTTGCTCTGCTGGTTTAGGATTTAGCTTTTTTTTTTCCTTCTTAAAGATTTTATTCATTTGAGAGAGAGAAAGAGCAGGAGCCGGGTGGCGGGGGGAGTGGGGCGCAAAGGGAGAGGGGAAGAAGCAGACTCCCCGCTAAGCAGGGGCTCGATCCCAGGACCCTAAGATCATGACCTGAAGGCAGCTGGTTAACCGACTGAGCCACCCATGTGCCCCTGGATTTAGCTTTCTTGAGTCAGCTAAGGCATTTATTATTTGTTCATCTAATTTTCAGTTTCCAAAACTGTTTTTTCTCCCATTTTGGAGTGTTTATATTAAAATAAGAAAAAATCCCGGGGTGGCTGGGTGATAGATATTGGGGAGGGTATGTGCTATGATGAGTGCTGTAAAGTGTGCAAGACTGTTGAATCACAGATCTGTACCTCTGAAGCAAATAATACATTATATGTTGAAAAAAAAAAAGAAGAAGACAGCAGGAGGGGAAGAATGAAGGGGGGAAAATCGGAGGGAGAGACGAACCATGAGAGACTATGGACTCTGAAAAACAAACTGAGGGTTCTAGAGGGGAAGGGGGTGGGAGGATGGGTTAGCCTGGTGATGGGTATTAAAGAGGGCACATTCTGCATGGAGTACTGGGTGTTATATGCAAACAGTGAATCATGGAACACTAAAAAATAAATAAATAAATAAATAAAAATAAGAAAATATCCCAAATAAAAAAACCCTCTTCAGTGGTGTTAGTGGGATTTCTAGAGGAAGCAAAATTAGATACATATATTCAGTTTGCTATCTCTACCAGAAATCACAGAACACTCTCAATTTATTTGTCAGTAGCAACTTCTTGTAGAATACCTATTAGCACCAGGTAAATAAACACCGAGTTAGCAAACACTTATATGTTGCTGCATTAATACAGACCAACTAATTTAGGCTTCAGAATCTTTAAAGATAAATAGTGCTTGGGCTCATTTCCTTTCTACTTTACATAACGAGGTCACAAAAGATAAATAGCCTCTTATCACTTATTGACTGGGGATGAAAATATAGGAATAGAAGAGAACCTTTTAACTTCAACGTTGTCTATTTTTACAATGTTTGAATTAATATGCATTAGTTTTTAATTAATTTAAAAATAATTTTAGAACAGGAGAAAAGTAACAACATTGCATAAAATAATCCCTAAAAATTTTCCACTTCAAATCTATGATACTAGGGTTAATGGAGAACTAAAAATGGAGAATTCCTTTTATATTTAATGGAGTAGGTAGGACAGAGCACAGAACTCCTTTAATCACTCTGATCTGAAAGTCAGATTTGTAGGCTCCCTGTCCCTCTATCTATCTCCTCTCCTTTTTTTTTTTTTTTTTTTTTGGTCTAGAAAGAGGTTTTTAAGGTTACATTTTATATTAATGAAATCTACTTGGAAAAGAGGATGTTGATCCTCTCCTAATGCTGATTTCTCCTTTCATTTTCTTGGTAAATAAGAGTACGTGCATTGATTTTCCTGTTCCATTTTAGAATACAACTGTCATCCTATATCTCTTCATTCACATTCTTTTTGGAGTTTCTGCTCCCTGTGAGGTTCATTCCAAACTCCATAGTATGGCCTTCACAGTACTCTTATGTCCACAACTTACCTTGGAGCCTTATCTGTTTCTGGTTACCTCCTCGGAGTTGGGACGAAGGTCAGACTTTTCTTTTTGTAAAGTTAATTCTTCACTCTACAGTCTTCCATCTCCATTTCCAGAGGTACCTGATTCTACCAATTCCAAAATGCTTAAAGGAAAGCAAGCTCCCATTTCCTCTCATTGCTGAATTATTTGATGATTCTCCCAACTTCTTGGTGTTGAGATGTACCCCCAGGCTGGAATTCTTTCCCCATGTCCCTTCTATCCCTGCCCATCTAAATCATACCTGTTTTTACAAGCCTATCTCAAATGTTACCTTATCAGAAAATATTCCTCCTTATCTTTCCTTCATTCAGGATGAACCCCAATCCACTGGAGCCTCACAGGGCTTTTTTTTGGCTCATATCCTGCTTGTGTAATAGGTATCAGTGGGTGAGTGTGTGTGCCTGCGTGCATGCGGGGGTGGGGGGAGAGTTGGAGGGAGGGAAATTGTCCCTATTATAATTTCCTTGAGGGCAAACATAATGAGTCATATATACCCATAACACCTTATATAAAATTGATTCTCAGTAATGTCAGTTGATTTGAAGTGAATCTTGTTTCATTTTCTTTGTGTTGGTAGCATTGACAAGAGCAACAATTGTGTAGATTACGGATTAGAGTTTTACAGTCCATTTCCTCTCAAGACATTTTCTTGAACAACAGAAAGGTAGTTGCCTAATGCTTAAAGACGATTATTAGCAACTTGGGGTGGGAGTAAGAAATATGAACACTCATCATTGAATCCAGGTCTGCACACTCATGACCATGGGCACCATTTGCAGCTGACTGGTTGATATAGCCAAATGAATCTCTGAGTGACAGGAACCGACTGCTGTGGTGGGGGAAAGAAAACATGGGAAGTATGGTGACTAGAGGAGTCAATTTGGGTGTCTGTGCCACAGGAGAAGGATTTAAATAATCTGGGGTGGGGGTGGGGTGGGGGGAAGGAGGAGAGGCTGAGGAAGGAAGATGATTGATGAAGTGTGTTACGGCTGACAGAAGACCCTATGCTCTGGGTGAGGGAGTTAGCAATGATTGAAGGGAGACTGGGAGAGGTCTCTGTGTGATTAGCCGGATATAATCAACCATCTGCCTGGGGTCACAGCCATGCACAAAGGACATATTAAAGGGGAAAAAAGAGAGAGAGGAAACATCAGTGATAACACCAAGAAAATCTTTTTAATTGCAGAAATCTGTCAAGGCCCCACTATTTACATGTCGCCCCCCCAACCCCCCATCACTTAAAGTCCTTCTCATGAAAATCTGCTTGCAGGCTGCTCTGTTGTGGCAGGAGGATTAGAAAGTGAGACTAATCCGGGTTATGGCAGTGATCTCACTAAACCTTGTTACTCCAGGTGAATGCTGGAGGCCTTGGGGCCAGGAGTAGAGGGCTGAGGAGAAGAAGGAATCAGACAGTGTTTATGGAAACTTCCTTAGGAGCATCTTACAAAAAACCACTCTCTCTTTTTCCCCCCAAGTAAAAATCTAACTTACCACTTGGCAGGAACTGTTGGACTCCTCTCTTTAAAAAGCTTAGAGCTATTTAAAGTTTCCCAGTGTTTGACCTTGCAAGAGGCCAGGGAGATACACAGGCCACAAGATTTAAAACCAGATGAATTAGAGCCTCATTCATCTAGGTAGGCCATGACATTTAATTCAGCAATTTATTAAACTTATTTTTGTGTTTTCTTTGCAGAGCCTGATTCTAGAATGCTGGAATCAGATACAGGGTACACCTCTTATTTATTTTTCCTTAATGCAGTCAAAGCATGGGAGCTAACCTTAGACAAAAATGAAAACATTCCAGTGGAACTTTTTCTTCCCTTTCAAAATTCATTGTCTCTATGAATAGGTTCTGTGAATGATTATGAGACTATAAAAGAAATGAAGATGGAGGAAAAAAGGACACTTAGTGATGCCTAACAATTTTCTCTATCTCAGTTTTGTAATATGTGCTTTGTAGCAAGCAGATCTGTTACCTTGGCTAGAATTATGTTTTAGTCTCTCACTTGTTTTTTGGGGAGTAAGCAGAGCATAGAAAGATTGAGAGTAAGTATTTAGGTTTGGGGTTGCTTTACATGGATGGTAAAACTGCCTCTCAAACTATATACATGATGATGTTCTTACTTAGAAAGAACAGTTTCTTCCTAAGAAAGGAGAGGGAACTTGAACCTATTTCCTTCAGATTGGCTTTGTCAGCTGGTTATGTTAATGTAGTGCTAGTCACTTATTTATAAATTTATTAATTTATTCTGCTTTAGCATTGCTCTGTTTTTTAGATACATAATCTTGGTTCTTCTGGACCATGACTGGATGTGCTCTGTCCACCCGGACACTCTTTTCCATAGTGATCCTTGTCTTGGCAACTGTCTCCTTTTTCTCTGCTCACTTATCACGGCTTGTTTGCAAAAGACCTAACTATTAACTGCACAGGCCTGGAGCTTATACATAAGCTTCCAAATAGGGACAGCGGAGTAGCCTTCTCTGTGTAAGAGATTTAGGCTCCGGAGCGCATAGGAAGCTGGTGCCCTACAGACTCGCCCGTGTCCTGCTGGACTGGAGCAGCCCTGATACCAGCCTTTATCTTATTTGGCCACAGGAAGAGAACCCGAGGGGGGTGGAGAAGGAGGAGCCAGACGCTTAATCCTGAAGGACCTTTAGGGACAAGAGCATTTACAGTGAGTACATGCGGCAGATTTCCGGCTTTTCACTTCTTTTATTTAAGAGGGAAAAATGACAAGAGAAGGGAGAAAGAGGTGGGCAGCTTTGATGGGTGTGTAGCTGCATGTTTTGTCTCCTAGCTTGGTCGAAGAACACTCTCTGATTTAAATGTGACTTAGTCAAATGCGTTCTGCTCACATCAGGTTTCAAATAAAAACCTGTGGACTGTCAGGAAGATAGCAGAACCAATCCTTGTTAGTAAGCAATTCATGGTATGTTTCTTCTGTTTGTATAAGATGAGAAATAGAGTATTCTGGGAAAAGCCCTCCTACAAATTAAAAAAAAAAAAGCTTTAAAATCTTTACTGCTTGCAGGTTTTGTACTTTAAATGTCGAATCTTCTTTGGATTTGTGGAAAGGAAAGGATTTGATTTATGTATTTTTAACAGCCGCTGGGATAAAGATGGTATTATCTCTAATGCTGGAGAGGTGGCCACAGCTAAGCATTTGATGGGGGAGGGGAAGGGGAGGTCACTGGGTTCCAAAAAAGCCGGTTGATCACCCCTGTCACACACCTTTGGAACCTGAGGAAGTGGGTGGGCACCTGTATACATCTGGGTCATTGCTTTCATTTGCATCATCAGAAGTTGTCTGCTGGCTTTAAAAGAAAGTTTCGCTGTGACTGGGAAGGAATCTTTTCGCAAGATGCTTTATAAAGGAAGAATACAAAACTTAATGGTATTTAGAAGAACATATAATAGACTTGTGCTGAATTTCCTGCTATTTGCATTCAAATGGAGTAATTAATTTGATGGGAAAGCAAGCTTGAGTAGTCCTTATAGGGGCAGGAAAATATACACAAAGATTGTTACTATAGGTCTCTAAGATATGAAGCAGTTTTCCTTTAAATTATAAATTTATCTCTGACATCAGATGTGATTTTGTGAAAATCAGAAGTAGAGATTGGTTATCCATGGATGGTACATTAAATGTGTGCTACTAGAATTGAAAATTAAATGTTTATAGTAATTACTTTCCATGAAAATAGATAATTAACCAATTTTATGCCACTTTCCAGGCTTGCTATGCTGTTATGACACATATGATATTCCTTTCCCAGTGGCAAAAGTATACGAGAGGGAAAATAGACAGAAATTGTTCAGTAGGGCACTGCTTTGCTTTACTTCTCTGAGATATGGAAATTCTCTTGTTTCCAGTCTGGTCAGTTAAATATGGAAACCTCACGTCCATGTTGAAATTTTATAGATGCAGGAAAATTTTGCTTTGCAGCTTGATTGAAAGTTTTCCTTACCCTTTACTCATGTGTGATGAACACCAGCTACATTTTTAATATTTTTATCTTGTTCTGTGTGTCCTCTACACATATAACCACGTCTTTATCGTCAGTCTTTAATTTCAAACTATAAGGGGAGAGGGTCTCATGTATTTGTTTCTCTGGGAGGAATTAGCGACACATAACGTGTAAATGATAATTTACAAAAGGCATTTGCATGGTACTACTTTATTTCCATTAAGTAGGACAGATCTATTGATGCTGTTCATGTGCTTTGGTAAAATGGAGGGCCAGCACTTAGTGTCTACAGAGTTCTCAGTACAGGCAGGATGCTTCCAATGGCTTTGAGATCTCTGGATAAATAACCCACAGATTCTTATGGTCAGATGGCATCTCAGTCATCATCTAGTCCAAAAATTTTGTCATTTTACCTATGGGGAAACTGAGACCCAAAAATGTGGAGCCTCTTGCCCCACACAGAACTGCCCTGTGCCTGGTTAGTGCACAGCCCGATGGTATATATGGGAGTGTTGTATGTTGGCACATAAATTGCTTTGAGCCAATTTTTTAGTATGTTCTTTAGTTTACAGTAGGATGTATCTTCCAGAGAAGGCCCTATGTTGATTTAGGAGTTTCAGAGAAAACATAATGACCACGCATCATTTTTCAGCTGTGCAGGGAGCTTGGGAGGGATCTGGGGTTGGGTGTCTGAGTGGGTGAGTGGGTTTGGCTGAAACAGTTCACTGTACGTTACCCTGGCATTTAATTTTCTGATTTTGGGTGAGTCTGGTTTCTTAGAAGAGGTAGCCACTGTAACACCTGTGTCGTCTTCATTTATCACCAATTCTGTGACCTTCCACGGGAAATCTTTATTAACCTTTGTGTATCAGATGCCTTCTCTGGGACTGTGATTCTAAACAGATACCCCAGAGAGCAGTGGATTGATTAAAAATTTAAAAATGCTTGGGAAATCAGAACCAGAGCCTGTCTGAGGCCAGGGTATGAATAAATAGTATGGTAGCTCACTCTTCCTGGAGTTGTATTGCTCCTGGAGTTCTGATATCTCTTAACAGGTTTTTTAAAATAGCCAGGTTTAGTATTATTTAAAAAAACTGTATGCAAGTGTGGTTAAAAATGTGGGGTATGGATTTGTCCCTCTTGCAATCAGGTGGAGAAAGCTGCTGAGTTGAAGCCTAAAACCATTCCCTAAGGCAGGTACCAAAGTGATAAACCTACTTTATGACATTTTAGTTTCGCAAATAACTTTGCCTTCAAAAATTCGTCCATAAAGCTGCTTATCATTTAATTTAAAAATTAAATGTACAAGAAATCGGGAGGGGGCAGTACACTGCAGCATTGGAAGGCTTCTGAAATAATATATCATAAGAATAACTTATTCTTAAGGTTTCTGTCAATTCAGTAAGTCTTTTTATTCTCTGTGCCCATTTCTGTATGGAAAGTTACATGTTCCTGGTAAAATTAGGAGCTTCCCCCCACCTCTATTTTTGTAGGTAAAATAATTTTGCTATTGTTACTAAGTGAATATTAAGAATCTAAGAAATACAGGCTACTTTCTGATAACCACATTTAATTTCATATTTTGTTCAGTCACCTTTCATCTTTGGGGAAGGGAGCTAGAAAGTGTAGAACCAGAAAAATCTAATAAAAGAAAAAGAAACCCATTACCTCGAGTAGAAGAACCTGCTCCTGAAACTAAAAATAATGTTTCTATAAAATGTTTAAAGTACAAGATCCTAAAAGTTATTTTATATTAAACTGTTCTAGAAGAAAGATATATAGCTTAGATCATTACATTAGTAAATGAGCTTACTCTTAAGTTTATCAACTTTATTATTACTTACACTTATGTTGTTTTAAATATATTTAATTAACATTTTATTCATTTATTTATTAGATTTTATTTATTTATTTGAGAGAGAGAGATAGAGAGCACAAGTGGGGGAAGGGGGGCAGAAGGAGAGGGAGAAGCAGACTCCGCACTGAGCAGGGAGCCCGCCTGGGGCTGCCTCGTGGATCCCAGGACCGTGGGATCATGACCTGAGCCCTGAGCCAAAGGCAGCTGCTTAACCAGCTGAGCCACCCAGGTGCCTCTTAGTTAATATTTTAATGTTGTATGTTTCACAGCAATTTATTACTCTTGAAATCCCAGAAGCCCCCCAAAATTTCAATATAGCCAAATAATGTAATTTAAGAGTTAATTAGATATACTGTATATACTAACCCACATGATTTATACTTTTTGGCAAAGTTTATGTTTGGAATTACTACATGATATATATTTACATAACATATCGTAGAAAGGAGCAACCTCCCCTGAATTCAGCTCAGTGTTTTTGTTAATTAGAACATGTTCCCTCTCTGCTTATCCCATGTATTGAATGTATTGGTTATAATGGCCAAAATGATGCTTAGGTGCTTATAGTAGAAAAGCCCTAAGTAATAGTGGCTACAACCAGATATTGTTTTTCTCTCAGTAAGAGAAGTTCAGGGCAGAGGCGAGGACTGATACAGTACCTCCTTGTTACCTGTGGGATCCATGTTCCCACCACCTTGCTCTCCCTTCCTCTACTGGCATACCCCAGAGCATCTCCTGGTCCAAGATAGCAACTGGAACTCTAGCCATCAAGCCCACATTACAGGCTAGAAGAAGGGGGAGACATAGAAGGGCAGAGAGAAGGCCCCTCCTTGATTAAGTCAGCTCCCTTTACGCAGCTCTACAAGCATTCTGTACAAAAGTTCCACTTACATCCCCTTGGTCAGAACTTAGTCACATGGCCATACCTAGAAGCCATGGAGATAGGAAATGTAGTTTTAAATTCTTGCAGAAATATGCACAGCTGAAAATCAGAATTTTATTAGTAAGGAATGAGGAGAGAATGGATGGTGAGGTAGGCAATACCACATGGTTTTGCATTCCTATTATATGCTGGGTCTTGGGGCTACTATGTAGAAACTCACAACACCTCCTTCTGTTTTTGCTATGAGCTATGGTTTCTTAATTTAGAAATCTGGCTTAATTTAGAAATCCTGTTTCTTCTGCGAAGTATCATTTCTTTATTTGGCAATCTTGTCTGACTCTTTCCTGCTTTCTTCTTTCCTCTTGCCTTTCAGCTGTTTTGGAAAGAAGTGAGGTTTAGACTTCTCCATGTTAACCATGAGCGTGACACTTTCCCCACTGAGGTCACAGGACCTGGATCCCATGGCTACTGATGCTTCACCCATGGCCATCAACTTGACACCCACTGTGGAGGAGGGTGAGGGAGGAGAGGCAATGAAGGACATGGATTCTGACCAGCAGTATGAAAAGCCCCCTCCATTGCATACCGGGGCTGACTGGAAGATTGTCCTCCACTTACCTGAAATCGAGACCTGGCTCCGGATGACCTCCGAGAGGGTCCGGGACCTAACCTATTCAGTCCAGCAGGACTCAGACAGCAAGCATGTGGATGTGCATCTAGTTCAGCTAAAGGTAAGGAAGGTCTCTGGACTTAGGTCCATGCTAGACAGAAGTCTGAAAAAGGTTGTAGCACCTGGAGCCTGCGTTCTGTAACTTGCAATGAGGAAACCTCCAGGAAGGAAAACAGAATAGCAGATTTGATACACAGGGGCAGAATTCATTCTTTCCTGATTTTACTTCATGGGTTGATCATCTAGAATCAAACTGACCTTAGGGGATAATGCGGAGAAGGAGGGAAAGAGAAGGGCATTTTGGTGCAGTGTCATAGAAATCAGTTTTGAGAATAAAGTATTATAAAAAGGCTTAATGAAAAGACTCTCGCAGGTAAAACATCATACTGAGCTGTGATTGTGAGTATGGTATATGATTATTATCTTCTGTTGCAGTTGATGCCGCCTTTGTGGCAAAGAGTGGATCCTGGCATGAGAGGGGAAGGGCGGTGTTCTCCTTTTAGAATGAGTCCTTTCATCCAGGTACAATGCATCATGCAGAACAAAGGTGCTTTTCTAACAACTCATTCAGAGTTCAGATGTAAAAAAATATCTGTGGCTTCTAGAGCCCTTGAAAAGCCTGACTTTTGTTAATAATGAAATAGAGGTGCTAGTAAAGAGTGCTATTACTAAAGGTTTTGGCCTAGGGACCCCAAAGCACAGTGAATCTTGTTCTGTCGTAGTCATTCCTCTCTTCCAGGTCCCTGAGGCAAACACACACTCAGGTTAATGACCAGCAAAGCAAGACAGATTTATAGCCAGTCTGGGCATTGGCCCCAAACCCTAATGGAAATTTCTAGTGAGTTAGATGAGATCCTAAGGAGAATTCTTTTACCTAAGCTCATGCACCCTAAATGATCTGAAACCAAAGACCAAACAGATTCTTGGATCTCAACACTTAAATGGTTTGTAGTCTGCAGCCATCAGTGTGAGAAGAGAGGATGGGCAGTTAAGGTGAGAGAGCATGTTCCCCAAAGCCTAGAGCATGGCTGGCGTAGCCTTCTCAGGCTGGTTCAACAGGTCCTGAGCCCAGCTGCCGCATTGAAGAGAGTGTCCAAGAGAGGGAAAAAGAGAATTGGGGGGAGAGAGAGAGAAAACAAAGCCAGAATAGCAAGGTGTTTGGGTTCTCCCAGCTTGAGCAGGCCTGTGTGGTCTTTCCACAGGATCTTGGGAAGTAGAAGTTGCAAAAAGGTAACAGAGAGATGGCCAGGAACCAGCTTCAGTGCAAGCCGAGCTGTTTCTTCACTGTGGCAACAGGAAATGGTGTGTCTCAGTCCTTGATATAGGGTTCCTTTAATCAAAGGAGCAGCTCTCCCACTCCTCGAGGCTGGAGTGAAATGGAAGTAAGGGGGCTCCACCTCACCTCTCCTCTCCTCTGTTCCCCCTAAGTGCACTTACATGTCAATAAGTAAGTAAGTAAATACAGGGTTTGGGGTTGTAAGGAAAATTGACTATTGCTCCCCCAAATCTCTCAGATTTACTCAGAAAAGATGGTAAAAGATTAAAGGAGAATTTGGGGGGCAGGAAATGGAAATATCTTGAGAAGACTCCACTAAACATGCTGCTAAGGGCTCCTAAAAACATGAATGTGTCTGTTAACTTAATTACATCAGTAATACATGCAAATTTAAATTTAAATTTCAAACTGGCATGTAAAGTTTTGGTATCATTAACCAGGGTTATGGTTAGTGTTCGAGAAATCACCTCTAGGGCGATTTGCTTGTCTTTTTCTCCTTGGAACTGTCTGTCATCCTCTCTCCTTAGTCCAAAAGCATTTTGTCCCTGCCTCCATCCTGCCCTGTTCCACAATGTGGTCTCTCTCCCCTGCTGAAAGAGGAGCCCCAGAAGGGCAGGAATTCAGCATAGTAATCACATAATAGTTCATCAATGACTGCTAAAGGGATGAATTGAAATTGTTTTATGTTAATTTATTTTCAGGGATTCTGTCATTACTTTTTTTTTTCAATTTATTACATCAAGTGACTTAACCAGCATTTTCCATTATGTTCTCAAATATTCTGGAATAATCGAGCCCTTCTGCATTGAGCCCAAAGTCAATGAACTCTGGTCAGTGAACTGAGGCCTAATCTATACAAGGATTTAGTTTTGGTCTCCTAATCTGCTTGGTTTAATTTCCCCCTTTTTTTTTGTATAATATTTCTTTATTCAGTCAAGCACCTAGATGCATTTAAAAGATTTTTAAATAGATGTCAGTTTCTTAGATCTCCACATTGATCCATAAAATAGAAGGGGAACTTGGGCATAATGTTTTATATGTGAAAACAACAAAACAACTGTGTAGAAGGGGCTCTCAATTAAGGGGTGTGGCAAAGCAGAGGGGAAGGCCCAGCCTGGGCAAGGCCAGCCCTCTGCCATGGGGTGTCCCACCTTGGCTCCTACTGCCTTGGTGCATAACTCAGTTTATTAATTTCCATAAAAAATAACCATCACAGGGATGGGAATGCCATGGCTTTAAGGACCATACAGGTACAGATAATTCCTAAATTTATATATCTATCCCTGTTCTCCCAGGAACCCCAGCTGCCTAACTGACATCTCTAATTGTGTCTTTAAGTGAGCATCTCAAACCAAATATGCCTATTGAAAAGCTCTTAATTCCTCCTGCCCCCATATCTTTCTAATTTCAGTGGAAGGCACGGCACCTTGCCAAGCCCAGATATGACTCCCCAACCCATGCATATGTCTATCCAGAAGTCCCGTGGCTCCATCTCCAAAATATGACCTAAAGCCATTCACTTCTCCCCAGCGCTACTGCTCTCACCCTAGACAGGCTGCATGACTGTTTGCCTGGGTTCTTTTTAGAGCCTCCTCTACCACCCTGCACTTAATTCTCCACACAGGAGCCAAAGGAATCTTTTAAAATTTAAATCAGGTCATGTTACTCCCTTGCTTCCCATTGGCCATAATAAAACCCAAATCTCTTCCTGTGGCTCTGCACCTGTTTGGTTCTCTGGCCATATCTCCTGTTGTTTTCTTCTTGTTCATAAAGCTCCAGGCACATTGGAAGTTCCAAAGGAATGTTAGGCTAGTTCTTGGCCTCAGCGCTTTTCCTGTTCCCTCTGCCTAGCAACTTTCTTCCTCTATCTTTGCCTGGCAGAGTCTGAATCATCATCAAGCAGTCAGGCAGAGGCGCAGCCAAGTTCTAACATCTGGAGGTGCAAGCCTAGGAGAGAGTTGGGCAGGGGTTGTGCTGTGTTTGGTGAAGGGCAAACATACAAAAAAAGGAGCTACCCTCACCTAACTTGTCTTTGTGCCCCACACTCCCTTTCACATTGCTTGCTCTGTCTTGTCATCATGGTCTTCTCTATCATCGTGTGGACATAGAACTTAAAAAATCAGTTGACCCCAAAGATACAAATGTAGTGATCTGAAGGGGCACCTGCACCCCAATGTTTATAGCAACAATGTCCACAATAGCCAAACTATGGAAAGAGCCAAGATGTCCATCAACAGATGAAATGTTAAAGAAGATGTGGTGTACACACACACACACACACACACAGTGGAATATTATGCAGCCATCAAAAAATAAATCTTGCCATTTGCAATGATGTGGATGGAACTAGAGGGTATTATGCTAAGCGAAATAAGTCAATCAGAGAAAGACAAGTATCATATGATCTTACTGATATGATGAATTTGAGAAACAAGACAGAGGATCATAGAGGAAGGGAGGGAAAAATGAAACAAGATGAAACCAGAGAGGGAGACAAACCATAAGAGACTCTTAATCTCAGGAAACAAACTGAGGGTTGCTGGAGTGGAGGGGGGTGGGAGGGATGGGGTGGTTGGGTGGTAGACATTGGGGAGGATGTGCTATGGTGAGTGCTGTGAATTGTGTAAGACTGTACCCCTGAAACAAATAATACATTATATTTTAATAAAAAAATAAAAATAAACATAAGGTTAGATCCTAAAAAAAAAAAATCAGTTGAAAAGTGCTTTTGGAAAATGCTCAGGATAGGTTCAGCCTCTGTTTTTGTTTGTTTGCTTGTTTGTTTTTTAGATTCAACATATAAGTGATATTATATGGTATTTGTCTTTCTTTGACTTATTTTGCTCAGCATAATGCCTTCTGGGTCCATCCATATTGTCACAAATGGCAAGATTTCATTCTTTTTTATGGCTGAGTAATATTCCATTATGTATATATACCACATATTATTCTTTTTTTTTTAAAGATTTTATTTATTTATTTGAGAGAGAGAGTGAGAGAGAGAGAGAGAATGAGGGGGGAGGATTGGAGGGAGAAGCAGACTCCCTGCTGATAGCAGGGAGCCTGATGCAGGACTCGATCCTGGGACTCCAGGATCATGACCTGAGCTGAAGGCAGTCGCTTAACCAACTGAGCCACCCAGGCGCCCCACCACATCTTCTTTATCCATTCATCTATGGATGGATACTTGGATTGCTTCTCTATCTTGGCTATTGTATATAATGCTGCAGTAAACATAGGGATGTATATACCTTTTGAATTAGTGTTTTTGTTTTCTTTGGGTCAAGACCCAAAGAATAGAAATGGCATTTCTATTTTTAATTTTTTAAGGAACCTTCATACTGTTTTCTACAGTGGTTGTACCAGTTTATGTTCCCACCATCAGTGCATGACAGATTGCTTTTATCCTTATCAACACTTGTTATTTCTTATGTTTTTGATTTTAGCCATTCTGAGAGATGTAAGGTGATATCTCATTGTGGTTTTGATTTGCATTTCCCTGATGATTAGTGATGTTGAGCATCTTTTCATGTGTCTGTTGGCTATCTGTATGTCTCCTTTGGAAAAATGTCTATTCAGATCCTCTGCCCATTTTTAATTGTATTATTATTATTATTATTATTATTATTGGAGTTGAGTTGTATACATTATTTATATATTTTGGTTACAAACCCCTTATCAGATAGATAATTTGCTAATATCTTCTCCTGTTCAGTAAGTTGCCTTTTTGTTTTGTTGAAGTCCCGTGGCTCATCTCCAAAATATGACCTAAAGCCATTCACTTCTCCCCAACACTACTGCTCTCGCCCTAGACAGGCTGCATGACTGTTTGCCTGGGTTCTTTTTAGAGCCTCCTCTACCACCCTGCACTTAATTCTCCACACAGGAGCCAAAGGAATCTTTTAAAATTTAAATCAGGTCATGTTACTCCCTTGCTTCCCATTGGCCATAATAAAACCCAAATCTCTTCCTGTGGCTCTGCACCTGTTTGGTTCTCTGACCATATCTCCTGTTGTTTTCTTCTTGTTCATAAAGCTCCAGGCACATTGGAAGTTCCAAAGGAATTTAGGCTCTGCTGTGCAAAAGCTTTTTATTTTGGTGTAGTTCAAATACTTTAATTTTGCTTTTGTTTCCCTTGTCTGAGGAGACATATCCATAAATATGTTGCTAAGGCTGATGTGCAGAGATTACTGTCTATGTTTTCTTTTAGGAGTTTTATGGTTTCAGATCTCACATTTAGGTCATTAATCCATTTTGAGTTATTTTTTGTAAGGTATAAGAAAGTGGTCCAGTTTTATGCTTTTGCATGTAGCTGTCCAGTTTTCCTAACACCATTTATTGAAAAGACTGTCTTTTTCCCACTGTACAATCTTGTCTCCTTAGTTGTAGATTAATTGACCATATAAGCATGGGTTTATTTCTGGGCTCTCTAGTATGTTCCATTGAGCTATGTGTCTGTTTTTGTGCCAGAATCATACTGTTTGATTACTATAGCTTTGTGGTATATCCTGAAGTCTCCATTATGATACCACCAACCATGTTCTTCTTTCTCAAGATTGCTTTGGCTATTTGGGATCTTTTGTGGTTCCATACAAATTTTAGGATTATTTGTTCTAATCCTGTAAAAAATACTATTGGTATTTTGATAGGGATTGCATTGAATCTCTAGATTCCTTTAGGTAATAGGGACATTTTAACAATTATGTTAAATGTCACTTTCTCAAAAAAGCTATTCCTGACCCTTGTTCTTGAAATACCCATCCCCTTTCCCAGCAATTATCTAGTTCATTATTCAGTTAATTAATTAATTAATGGTTCTTATAACTAGCTATGATTATCTTATTTATTTGTTTACTTGTCTGTGTTAGCCCCAGTGACCTCAAATGTCTAATTCTCCACTCTATCCCTGTTGCCTAAGACAAGAGCCAGGCATTTGATAGGGGCTCAGTTCACATTTGTGGTTAAGTCCAACTCTGTACGGTCAGTGTCTTCTCTCCTCATAGAAGGGCTTCCACTGGAAGTCACATAAGGAAGGCTGCTTGTTGGGGATTGAATTAGGACAGAGGCATTGGATGGATCAAGGCCCAAGTACTTTTGGGGTGTTACTTTCTCATCAGGGAGAATCTGAGCAGCTCAGAAATCTTGGAGATCTTGCATAGGAGAATCTGCATGGGGTGGGAATTGGGGGGTCCAGGTGACTTCTTTCTGTAAGTGGCTGTGCCTGGTCCTCCTCCTCCTCCCCACTTTTCTGTCTGACTCCTTCTTTGATAATGACTTTCTTCCATATGCATATGCTTAGGTCTTTGAGACTTGAACACTCTTTTTCTTTAAAGGTAATTTTGCTTATCTTCTGGTCATTATGTTGATCTTAAAGTTTATTCATCAGAGGCTACACTTACCAACCTTATTTCCAAGTTCTTAGGGGAAGTTTATTGTAACCCCCAGTATGAACTACAAAGCACTATTATAAAGTTCCCATGTTGGGGGGTGGGGAAGTGATTGTTGTAGAGAGTGAATAAAAACATTTAACCTTAAGATTAAAATATGGAAATGATGCAATATATTATACTACGTAGTTTTCCCATTTAAAAAAAAATATTTTATTTATTTATTTGACAGAGAGAGAGATAGCGAGAGCAGGGACACAAGCAGGGGGAGTGGGAGAGGGAGAAGCAGGCTCCCCGCTGAGCAGGGAGCCCGATGCAGGGCTCGATCCCAGGACCCTGGGATCATAACCTGAGCCGAAGGCAGATGCTTAACGACTGAGCCACCCAGGCGCCCCTCCAATTTTTTTTTAAGCTGAAAATGTCATCCACATATTTTACTTCTTAGTTTCCAGATATTCTTTAGTAAGAACTATGAGAAGCCAGCTGAACCATTTTTAGAAACTCCCCCTCTCCTCCTCCTTCTCTTTTGGATTCAGAAGCTGTGCTGTGTATGAAAACCAGACCGAAAACCTTACAAGATTTTGACTTTAACTGAGACTTCTCGTCTGGGTAAATTCATTTGGATACTAAATAGGCAAATTTGGCACCTCTGCTTTCTGATTAACAGTCTTCTTAGAATATTATTTGTATTCCTGGAAACATGACAGGGAAGAGGCAAGGCTTAGACTAACTAGCATAGGCTAAATTATATGGCTACATGACAAATAGAAGTTTTAATGTGACTTAGCCGGAATCAGCTCCCCAAATAACCCACTTTAGATAAATTGTATTCTCAGCCACCTCCAGAAAAAGTTTGTGTCTGTTTCTTCAATTTGGGCCTGGTTCTCAAAGTTAGAACATTAAACAGAGACTTTGTTTACGAGATGTTCCGACTGGGCTGTATCCAGACTGAGATGTGCCTGACATCTGGAGTGGATCCAGATACCCAGTGACTTACATGGGGTCTGGAGGGCTTGCTGGGAAAATGGCTTGAATCCTATCTATAGCTGAGGTTTGCATATCAGATGGGCTTGATGGACTGAAAGTGGTGGGAGTCCTGGGATGATGGAGCTCTTGGGAGAGAATTCACCCTCATCATGGGGCAAGGAGTCTGTCCCAGTG
Organism: Mirounga leonina; assembly: GCF_011800145.1. Taxonomy (NCBI): domain Eukaryota; kingdom Metazoa; phylum Chordata; class Mammalia; order Carnivora; family Phocidae; genus Mirounga; species Mirounga leonina. The sequence continues at coordinate 70,560 of NW_023270830.1, read as the reverse complement.
CAGGAGGGAATATGGGTGAGGGGGGGAGTGGAGTTTGTGGTAAAGTGTATTTCTGGCCCTGGAGCCCATCCTGAGCCCCCAGCCAGGCAGCATGGGGACTCAGTGAGGGGAGGAGGTTGTGAGTGTGACTTGGAGGACCCATCTTAGTTGACTCTCTGCCTGGAGTTCTTCCCTCCCCTTGTACAACAGGTATAGAGGAAAGAGTGTTTTTTCCTCCACTGCTGGAGCATAACTAGCTGAGCTATGCTTGAGGTGGCAGAGGTCTACCAAAGTGGCAGCTGTGGAGTCCGGGGATTGCTGGCCAGGACGGTGAGCAACAGCCAGGGTTGATTCCTGGACACATCTAAAATATGCCCTAGGATTCTCAGAAAATCTCGATAAAAGGAACTCTGAATGAAACTAAAATTCTGACATCAACAGTTTGGAGCTTGGAGGATTCTGGTCTTAATATGACCAAGGGCTACAGCCTAAAACATTCAATTTTACCATCTTCGGGCAGTTTCTGATTTCTAACACATCTTAAGTTAAAGTTAAGTAAGTACCAATTTAAGATTGAAGAACAAATATCTTTCTTTGGGAGGAAGAATAGATATTTTTTTCTTTTTGCCCTTTAGACCGCTATTTTCCAAGAACAGCACTGTTTTCTCAATTCATTAGTGTGTTGTGAAATCAATTTAAGGAATTAAAGAGCTAAAACAATGAAATAGAATTACTTGAAGTAAGGATAAATACTGTTTGTGCAACTTGGTTAGGTATATACATATATTACATATATATGTTGGATCATGGGGTAAAATTTATGCCTTTCTCCAAATCAAGGCCAGGACAGGATAGTAGTTACTGCTTTAGACCACTGTCAACTTTTCTCAGTATCTTTGATATATTTTAATTTTGGAACATATCATGCAAGTAAATGTAACCTGGTACTAATTTTTCCAACATCATTGTTTTTTGTACTTATATGGGAACAGAACTCACATGAAATGCCCATTAAATTGGCAACCCCAAAGCATGTTCCAAATCCCAGGAAACTGGAAAATAAAGCTGAGTTTTCTGTTGATAAATATAAAGATGTTAATTTGTTTTTATTTTCCCAAAGCCCAGATTTGTAGCTGGAATCTCTTTTTTGGTTGATGTGAATTCCTTAGAAGGTATTTTCTCAGGGAAACTGGATGCTCATTGTCAAGTGTTTGGGAGTGTGGCTTCAGTATGGTGCTTATTGGTGAAAAAGTTTTTTCACCAAAAAGTGTGCTAAATAAATACTTTTTGATTGTTGAATGGTTAATATATTTTCATCATGATTTTGGGAGGCGATCTAAAAGTCTCAGATCTAGCACATGTTTTATGCATGTGAATACTCATGGTTAAGACGTGGGAAAATTAACCTTGGTAGCTTCTGACACATATTCCTATGGAAAATCTTTGGGTATGCATGAACCTTAGCCGCATGCACTGATGTATTTAGAGCTCAGGATGGGCACATTAACTGTCAATGTATCCCAATAAGTCTACCAGATTGCCCAGCTGTGTAATCTTTTTTTTTAAGAGGGGAAGAGTGGGGAGGGGCAGAGAGAGAGAGAGAGAGAGAAAATTTTAAGCAGGCTACATACCCAACATGGAGCTGGATGCAGGGCTCTATCTCACAACCCTGAGATCATGACCTGAGCCGAAATTAAGAGTCAGATGCTCAACTGACTGAGCCACCTGGGCACCCCATCTATATAATTTTTAATTAGCAATAGTAGCATGGAAAATGAGGATTATCATAGACTTCACAGTTTGAAAGAAACCATGAAAACAGAGTTTAGAGAGATGTAATAAATATAAAAGATTTGAAAGTGAGTGTAGTGAGAAAAGTCTGAAGAAATGCATTATTTTGATTAGAGAAGTCTTACTGGGATTTGTTACTTAAAAAAATGGGTTTAATGTCAGCATGGTATAGTCTTCAAGTTATGGAAAGAGTAAGTCATGGGGATGAAGGGTACAGCATAGTGAATATAGTCAATGGTATTGTAATAGCATTTTATGGTGACAGATGGTAGCTAAACTCGTGGTGAGTATAGCATAACACATAGAGATGTAGAATCACTGTGTCATACACTTGAAACTAATATAACATTGTGTGTCAACCATACTTCAATGAAAAAAAATAAAATAATGTCAGCATGAACTATCAGTGAGCAACAATTGTCATCAGTTTCTATGGTCTCAGGAGGTTAGATGTATGTAGGAGCAGTCCATCAGAGGCAGGACACGAGTTAATTCTCTTCCCTTGCCTAGAGAGTTTTCAGTTCTGTAGCATTCCCTGAATGGCTGATATGTTCCAGGAGTTTTTATTTACAATATTGTATTTAATCCTTACCATAATTCCCTATCATAGATGAGGAAGTTGAGTCTTAGAAAGGTTAGTAGCTGATCAGCTTAGGAGTCAAACCATGCTTTTTGAGTCTTAATTTGAATATTTTTTCTATTTCAGTGCAGTGGCCTCACACCCTTCTAGACGTGTGAGAAATTTTGGTGGCTATAAAGTATAAGACAATAAGTTCTGGTTTTCTTGTGTTAGATGTTTAAGATGAATGGATTTGAGGGTGGGGGTTCATTCTTTTTCTTTTTTTTTTTTTTTAATTAAGAAGAAGATCCAACCTGTGTGTATTTAAATTCATCACCAGTAGGAATGTGAGGGTTTTGAAGTGGGATGTAAATGAAATCCTGGGGTCCCTTTGAGTAGGAGTTTTCATAGCTATTCTGAACTAGGGAGAGAACTTGTTTTGTTTTTGTTTTTGTTTTTTTTGTTTTTTGTTTCTCTTCATTATTTGCTGCTATCTTGCCCCTTCAAAATTTTATATCTCAAAGAGGAAAACATGTAATCTCACTAAAGTGAAATGATATCAAGGTGTGAATTGCTAGTATCCTAACATGGAAGTGGGTGGAACAAGAGATGGACATCTTTAATAAGAAATGTTGGGGGCGCTTGGGTGGCTCAGTCAGTTAAGCATCTGCCTTCAGCTCGGGTCATGATCCCAGATCCTGGGATCGAGTTCCACATTGGGCTCCCTGCTAGGCCAGGGGCCTGCTTCTCCCTCTCTTGCTCCCCCCTGCTTGTGCTAGCTTTCTCTCTCTCTCTGTCAAATAAATAAATGAAATCCTAAAAAAAAGAAATGTTAAGAAATCAAATGATTTCTAGGTATGGCATGTATAGAGATAGTGGTTCTTATCCTTGGCTGCACAGTAGAATCTCCTTGGAAGCTTTTAAAAAACCCACTTCCCAGGCCATGTTCTAGACAGCTACATTAGAATCTGGGTTTAGACCTAGGTATCAGTCATTTTAAGGATTCCTCAGGTGATTCCAATGCAGGCTAGAGCTGACAACCCCTGGAAGATGATTCTGAGCAAAGGGCTTTTGGATACATTTCACTTGGTCAGTGCATTCTCCCATTCCTCCCAAAAAGACAGCCAGAGATTTAAAGTAACTGATTTAGGAGCAAAGACTCCTACATGACTTTTTTGAACTTTTTCAGTTTCTCAAGTGACCTCATAAAGTTAGTAAAAACAGTGAGAGGGAAGGGAATACATCCATACCAGATACCAGCCCATATGTTTTAAATGTATCAATGTTATTCTCTTAAATTTTTTATAAATGAAAGAAAACTGAACACAGATAAAGTAAATGTTTCTCTCTCATGTAATTCATACAGCTTTTTGAATTAGAAATTATTTTACAAAGAAGTCTAGGCACAGGGCTGCCCACCTATAATTGTGCAGACTGTATATAAATGTCACCTTTTGAAGTTGTGCAGTGCACCACCTGCACAACTATCCATGGTTGCCTTGTATAGGCGCGGGAGATAGCTTGAGCAAAGGTTGCTTTGAATATGAAAGACAGAGGGCTTCTTTCCCTGAAGCCAAGGAATGATGAATGATATATATTATTGGAGTTAGTGGAGACACATTTTGAAGGACCATAAATACTTTGAATGCCTCAGAGGAGTCTGGGCTTGATTCAGTAGTCATAAAGACATCTACAAAGAAACCCTGTGGTAAAAACTTGTGTCTTAGGATGAGTTTGCAGTATGTGCCTGGTGGTCTGGGAAGGGGAGAGATGTGAGACAGCTATGAGGCCATTTGGTAAATGACAAATGGTGGCTGGCTCGGGTGGTGGAAGGTGGAAACAAGAAAAAGTCCATCAGACCAGGTGGCTGATGCAAGGCCAGAGAGGCCGCGGGGGGAGTCAGAGGTGACTGGGATTCTGTGGCTGAATCTGCCCTTATCAGACTCAAATTGAACTGCTGTGTCTATTATCACTTTGTGTTAGGGCTAAGGACTGTATTTCTTTGTATAAATGTGAATAGAATAAAAAGGAACAGAATAGAAATCTCTCCTGTGTTCGTTTTAGCCGTGTGGCTGTTATTAGCGGGCTTTTTTGTGTAGCTGCTTGCATTGTTCTGTGATAACTTAATGCACCAATTTTCTTCATTATTTGAATGAGGCAAATTTGCCAAATACATCATTAAATGGAAAAGGAATGTATGAAATGAAAGTGGAAAGTGATCTGCTCTTCTCCTGAAGAAGAGGGAAGGGTTATAACAATTACTGGGGAATTGGTTCACAAGGAGGGAAACTGACCTTAGGCAAATTATGAAGAAAGTCTTCAGTGCTTTCTTGCAGTTTCCCCTCTTCTAGAAACCTACTTTCTATTAAAAGACCCTATAAAGTAATAAACCACAGTATTAACAGTGACTACAGCTCAGACTTTTGCTTCTGCAAAGGAATATTATCACACTGGCCAAAGGCATCCATCTCTGTAATTGTGGGAGTCAGGTGTTAGTGACAAGGCGGGGAGAGATTTCTTCAAATAACACCACATAGAAGACTACCTCCTTTATGCGTGCTCTGGGCCCCCATCCTGGAAATAACTAGGATTGAAATGTTGTTTGAAAAAATAGGTTAAGTGCAGGCTTTACCTCCCTTAGCTTTCAGCTGCCCTCCCAGATAAAGTCCAAATGCCTGGGCATCGCTTATAGTTGCTTCCAAGTCTGGACCCAGCTGGCCTATTGTGTCTTCTGACATTTCCTTTCCTGCACCTCTAAAAAGCCAGGCCCTTTCAGAAATCCATGAATGGAACATGGTTTCTCTCTTCCTGGGAAATCACCTCACTCTTTACCCCAAAATTCTGTGTCTGGGAAAATAGTTGCATATCCTTTGAATCTCAGTTAAAAGGTCACCTATCTGGTGAAACCATTTTGAAGGTCAATCTGGTCAACCCTTCTGTAGATTCTCCCCATATTTTCATATGGTGTTCACTGTAGCATGGTGGTAGACACAGTCTTCAATTTGAGTTATGAGGAATCCTGTTTTCTCTACTTGTCCGAGCTTAATATATAGCTTATGTTAGCATGAAATACATTTCCTTTGATTAGTTTGTTGATCTAATGGAAACCAATTTACTTAGACCTGTGAATAATTAGCAGATCTTACTGAGGGAGAGTTAGTTCCCACATCTATGATGGAAATCTGAGGGCATGCATATTTTCATTTTGTTTGACCTTTGACAGAACATCCTGGACATTTTGCACTTTAGGGATGACTTAGGGGGAAGAGCCTCACCTCAAAACACTATTTGCAATTCTAAAAGTCATGCATCAATGAACATTTAGATGTAAATCATGTTGGTAATGAAAACTTGGTATCATTAAAGAGTAGTTACTGCAAGGAGACATTCAAAGTTGAGATATTTTAGTTTCTTTGGGGTTTTTTTTTTTGTACTGTATTTTGTAGACAAATGTAGGATTTATGTAAGTGGGTTATCTTGTCACTGTTACAGCAAAAAACTATTAAACAGCTGTGTAGACTTGATGATTTGCTGGGTTCTTCTTTAAATGTGTTAACTCGAGTAGTTCTCCCTGGGGTATATATACCTATCTGTTGGATTCTGGTGTTCTACAATGAGTAATGAGTTAGATAAACCAAAATGAATCTAAACTCTGCATGATAAATTCAGTAACTGACATTATTTTGTGTGCATATGATTATGTGCTTTCCTTTCATTTTTCTTTTTTCTGCTTCTTTTGATTTATATGTATCTCTTCTTAATTAGTTATAAACCTGAGGTATCTATATTTTTTAAATAGTATTTCTTTTTAAACTTTTATAAATTAAGTTGTAGGTATGTAAAATGTATTATATTAGAAAACCCAGTGAATTTTCTTCTCAGAACTGGTGGACCTCTGTTTTGTTATTGTTGTTTATTTTAGGTTTTAAAATAATTGGACTTAGTTTTTCCTACAGATCTACAAGCAATTATAATTTTTGTCTGCCACTGGACCATAAATAAGAATGAATATTTCATAACTGTTTAATGTGGTTATTCTAAAATTCAGGACATATTTTAAAATGCAGTCCCATAAATGTGTTGCAGGTTTCCAGAACAAATTTACTAATTGCTTAAGGCACAAGGCTTTATAGAGACTGTGCATTTATTTAATATAATTTTATGGTCTCCACTTTTATTTTAAAAAGTGAATGTAGTATATTTTATTTCTCATTAAATTTAAGTTATTTTGTTTCACTTGGTCTTTTATTGATACTTTTGTAGATTTATTGGTCAAAGAGAGTAAAAAAATCCGGTGATTGTGTTTCCCTTAGATCATGACCCCTGCTGGACATTGCCACACAAATTCTAGATTCATAGCCATTCTCCTCCACATCGAACTTAAAATCAGTGATCCAAGGCCTAGCACACAACTCTTCTCTCTGCTGTAAAGCCTTACTGGGTGCTCTCAGCCCATGCTGCTCAGAATTTATTCCCTTGATCCATAATTTAGCGCCAGTGTTTGTTATCTTGCATTTTTATTTGCTTTTTCATATTTTGTTTTCTAATTTCCTCAAACAAGTCTAGAAGTTTTTTAAGGGAAAATTCTCCCATTTCCTCTGTGTAAAATTGAAGACATTTTTGGTCAGCCAACTGACTGAATCCTCACATTATCATTTTTAACTTTCCTTTCTGCTCTAAGTGGCATTAGCATGCCAGGGAAACCATAATCTCCCAAGGATATTTCAGTGAAATAATAAAATGTATTCATAAGCATTTTTAAATTAGGATAACTATTCACAGAAATTTTGGGGTTAAGTCTTGGTCAAAACAAGCAGAATTTTGCTGGAATTAACTCAGGGAAGAATTTGACGTTTTTCCTAATAAGAATGAAGTGATGGGTAACCTTAACTAAGTTCCTTCAAAGACAAGACACTCCAGTTAATATAACCCAAAGTTTGGGCCAAATTAAATCTTTGAGTCCTATGCAAGTCTTTTATCAGTTTAATTATTTTTTTTTTAAAGATTTTATTTATTTATTTGAGAAAGAGAGAGAGTGAGAGAGAGAGCGCAAGAGAGGGTAGGGTTAGAGGGAGAAGCAGACTCCTCGCCGAGCAGGGAGCCCGATGTGGGACTCGATCCCAGGACTCCGGGATCATGACCTGAGCCGAAGGCAGTCGCCTAACCAACTGAGCCACCCAGGCACCCTATCAGTTTAATTCTAATAAATCTCCAGTGTAACACATATTCATGTTTGAGAGGAAGTGGCATTATGAATCTCTCCATCTTGGACTACTTGTCCAAGCTTAATCTACAGCTTAATATTCATTCACCTCCATTTTCTGTCCACGTGAGAGCTGGTATGGGAGTGTGCTCCCTCATGACATTCACTTTAATACCTCCTAGAATGCGAGTCTTGGTTTCAGAGGTTAAAATAGGTGTGCTGACATAAATCAGTCCGATATCTACTCATACCCTGCTTTTCCTGCAGTAAGGAGAGCACAGGGGGAGGAACTAGAAATGAAATACACGGACATCTTGATTTATGACGCCTAGGACCAAAGGTCCTCTTGCAAGGGAGGTAAAGCGCCTATAAATCAGGTGAGGCTGAATGGCTTTTGTTTGTAGTTGGATAACAACCATGCCTCAGTGGCAGCTTCTCTTTGTTTTCACCTGCCTGGAGTAGACCCCGAATCTGGTGCCCACATTCTGTCACTAACCTTATGATGTGACAGTGCTTGCCTTTTGGGGTCTCAGCTTCCTCATGTGTAAAAGGAAGGAACTACAGGGCTCTTTCCAGTCCTAACATTTTGTACACCCAGAACAAGCTGTAAATTCTGCCAAGTTTGTGGCTCTGCTCCTCCATTCTTCTCTTGCAGCATCTGGACGGGGACTCTTGTTTGCTCTTGAAGTTCCTCAAGTCCTTTACTCTGCTAATAATAATACTAACCAGCTACCTGGCATTTATGCTTTGCTTTCCTCAGAATGGTTTGCATACATTATCTCAGTTCATCTTTACAATAGCGCCTAGACCTCTGTCGAAGACCTGAGGCACAGAGAGGTTAATTGACTTGCCTAAGGTGGCATAGCTTGAAAATGGTAAAGCTAGGAATAAAAATTAAATCTTTATAACTCTGAAGTCTGTTAACCCATTTTTAGATTAGCCATTTCTTTCAAAATACGATAAAAACTGTAAACTGTCTTCTCAAGACATTGCACACACATGCCCATCATATTTTGCATACTATTTCAAGAGACCCTTTGAAACCCATCCATGGGCACTCCAAGTTGACTCCTGTAGTATATATCATACTGCTCTTTCAGTTCACTCTTTCTTGATTTCAGAATGGGAAGATTCAGAGGGAGAAGGAAAGATGGAAAACACATAATTGATTCCACAGTCATATTTAGTAGAAAATAGCCTCCTGGGTTCTTGTTTGCTTAGTTTTTTTTTCACATGCATGAACATCAAGGGCTTTGGGGAACCTCCCAGTCCAGAAAGATGGTGGGATTGCAGGAGAGATCTTCACCTGGAAAAATTTACTTCCCAGCCTGCTCTGCAATGCCTGAATATGCCCACCACAAAGGCTTTCTTTCCGTAATTGCAGACAAAGCATTAAATGTGTCAGTGGGATAAGAAATGTATTGGCTTACATTTGCATCAAGAATACATACCAGAGGCTTTCTCAGAAAATGGTTTTTTTGTGGAGGAAGGAGTTCTGGGCTCATAAAAGACTAGAGGGAAGGGAAAGGCTTCAGACAGAGACCTTACTGGTGGATGGACAATCTTTACCTTGAGTCATATGGCTTCAGGACTACTAATCTCATCCAAGCAGAAGCAGCTAGATTCTAAGCACTGCTTAGACAGTTGAAGATATTCTGAAAACTGGGTTGAGGCTATCTTCTAGAATTTAAAGGGCAAAAAAGAAGGAAAAAAAAAAAGAATTTAAAGGGCAAATTGGAATATGCTGGTCCCTTTTTTTGATAGTGGCCCATTTAGTTCAAGCTGCCTCAGAGATTTCAGAAGCACGCTGGAAACAGTGAACACTTACTGCCTCATTAGTATCAACCAGCTTACTAATGCTGGGATGGGACTTTCTCAAATCCGTGACAATCACTTGTCACCTGCCCTCATGCCTTCCCCCTTCCTGCTGGCCCAGTGCTGGGAGTGAGGCAGAGTGGAAAGCCCCCAGAGTTTGGAGATGGCAGGCCTGGTTCTGCTCCTATCTCTGCGACCCTCTAGAAGTTAGATTCCAAGCAATTCAGTGATTTCTATGAGCCTTAATTTCCTTACCTGTAAATACCTATGTCTGAAGGCTATTGTAAAAATCAAGTAAGGTCCTTCTTTGGAAGAACTTGGAGGTCTCTCAGGTGTTACTTAAATGTCAGTAGTGCTGGTTATGGTTATTTCCCGGTCCGAATACTGCTTGCTGCATTTGTGACTCTGGCAGGGGGAGTTGACGAAAGTGTGTATGTCTCTGTGTGTTAGAGTTGTGGGAACTGTATATACTTCCAATTATAATACACTTTTCTATAATAAAACATAGCTTTAATAAACAAGGCCTACAAGGGGCAGGACATATTTCATTTGACATTTTTAGTCAACAGAATGAAATAAAAAACAAATTTGATTTTATATTATGCTGAAAAATGTTCTATGGTATATTAGCATGCTTCCTTCCCAAATTTCAAGTGTGTAATAGTGAACGTTACCTAAATCTTTTTCAGGATTAAAGATATTGCAGCTTTTGAGGTTATGACTTGGAACATCATTTTTACAAAATAATGTAGATTTAGATATAGTAAGAGATTTATGCTTAAGTTTTCTTCTTCCTTCAATGTCCTTTTCGGGGATTTTTCTTCTCCTAAAATGTGGAATATGGGGAGGATCCAGTTAATTGAGGACCTAGGTTAATTACAGTTTTACTATTAAGACTGCTACAATTTGGGGTGCCTGGGTGACTCAGTCGGTTAAGTGCCCAGCTCTTGATTTTGGCTCAGGTCATGATCTCAGGGTCGTGAGATGGAGCCCCGAGTCGGGCTCCACACTCAGTGGGAGTCTGCTTGGGATTCTCTCTTTCTCCCTCTCCCTCTGCCCCTCCCACCTGCACTCCCGTGCTTGCATGAGCTTTCTCTCTCTCTCTGGAATAAATAAATCAATCTTAAAAAAGAATGCTACAGTTTGGGCCAGTTTGGTCTTTTAGAAAGCATCTTTAAATTCCAAATACAGGGAAAAAAGTCTCCTATATGAATATGTTTACATATCTTGTTTATAATAGCACAGTGTTAAGAAAAACACAAATGAGGAAAGTGATGTTTTATGTGTCTCATAATCCAGTAGTGGAAAAAAAAAATAGTTGACTCGGGGAAAAATGTTGCTTTAGATTTGCAAATAGATTGGAATCTGGAAATACCTGTGAACTAACAAACAAGCATCCCTTCTTTAACCTTTAGCTAGTTTGTCTGATACATCTAAGACTAAATTTTATACTGGCTGGTATATAAAAAAATAAGGTATTTTGTTCTGCAGTACATATTGATGTAATCAATATTCATAAGTAGAAAACATGAACTTCCTAAACACTACAAATCCATTCAGTTAGTTGAATAATTTATCATCCTTTCAAAAAATCGGGCGCAGCTTTCAATGCTCTAGCTTCTGTTTTCTGCTTCCTTCCATTTATCACTCTTTCTTTCTGGTCTGTTCTACAGAACCAGCACAAAGGGCATAGCATTCTTGGCATAAAGCTCTTTATTTGCTCATGTGAACCACTATCTAGGAAACTTGCCAAATTAGCAGAATCATGCTCAGGTATGGGAAACACGCATATGAAACACAGACTGCTCTCATGCTGCAGGCACGGCAGCTCCTCAGATTAACCTGCTGTGGAGCAATTTACTCCTGTGTCTTCTCGTTGTCTTCTAGGCGCAGGTTTGATGTTTAAACACAAGATTGTCTATTTTTTTTCTGATTATAAAGTAACACATAGTCATCAATTAAACGTCACTGTCTACAGTGCTGTCCAACATGGTAGCATTAGCCACAGTGGCTATTTAAACTTAGTTAAAATTGAATGAAACTTAAAAAAAACCCTCAGTTCCGTAGCCTCACTAGCCACATCGTAAGTGTTGTTAGCGGCAACTGTGTTTGACAGCATGGAACATTTCCACAATCACAGAAGTTCTATTGGACAGTGCTGATCGATGTTTTAACCTGTACTTTCTTCACCCCTTTTCCTTAATTCAAGGGTGAGTGTGGCCATATTTCCATTTAATTAACTGTAGCTCTATGCTATCATTTTTAATGCTGCCTAGTAATCTACGGCCTGGACGTGACTGAATTGATTTGTCTAGTCTCCTAATGATGGATGTATAGCTTGCTTCTTTTTTTTCCTCCATAACAGAAAGTGTTGTGTTTATTATCCTTGAGCATGTATCTTTCTGTACTTGTCTAAAACATTTAAAATTTGAATTGCTTGTTTAAGGCTCTTCCTGTTTTATGTTTTGGTGCATATTGCAGAAACTTCCGTGCAGATGCTATATCAGTAAACATTCTCTTGGTTGATTGTGAGAGGGACATTCAGATCTACTCGGGCAAGTCACTTAACCTCTCTAAGTCACATTTAATTTTTCTATTCACAGTAGAAAGAATAATAACACTTGTCTTACTGAGTAGTTACTAGGAATGAAATAATGTGTGAATACTTTGAACAAATAAAAGGAAAGTGCTACTGTATGATATTTACATTATTAAATTACCTGTTGACTGTAAAGATGGAAGTCAGGGACCCTTAATCCTCTGCAATCTAGTTTAATGCCCCAAATAAGGAATAATGGTGGTGGTAACAGTTGAGAGAACATGCCTTTGAAGACCACATCATGGGAAAGGGACCTCTGGCCTCAGAAACATCATTTATTATAGTACATATAAGTATATCAGTATAAAGGTAGGATTTTCCCTACAGAGACATTTAGAGAAGTGAGATAATTTTTGTTAATGTTAGAGTGGGGTGAAACCTGAGAGATCATCCTACGCCAGTCCTCATTCTGCAAATGAGAAAGGAGAGGCCTAGAGAAGTTAAATGAGTTCTCGGATTCACACGGCTAACGAGGGCAGAATCCAGGTTAGACCCCAGTCTTCTGATCCTCCACGCAGAGTCCTTTCCCCTACAGCCTGCAGGTCTAAATGATATAGGCAGGAGGCAGCAGGATTTGTACTGTCCCTCAGATGAAGTGTTAAGTCAGTTGCAATCTAGTTTGATAACGAATATTTATCTAGAAATTTATTCTTGAAATAAATGCTTGTATAGGCGAACTGGGCTATTTGAGAGTCGGGCTGCCAAATGCTTATTAGCTATTTGAAAAATAAAAAAGCTATTGAAATTAATTTAGTTGATAATAGAATTTTTCTAACAGACTCAGTAAGCCAAATTACAAATCAAATCTGTCTCATGAATGGCATCTAAGTTAGACAGCATTACTTAGAAACAAATTGAGGAAGCTCTCAGAGTCTCTGTCTTTGCTCATCTCTGAAATTTAAACTGAATACCTTCATTTACTTTATGACTTTACATAAGAAACCATAAGTACAGAGAGCTTCAAGTTATGTGGAAGATTTTGATCAGCCTGCAAAACCAGCCATATGGCCGGTCCTCCCCACACTGTCTAAACATGCCTTCTGACTCCTTTCCCTCGGTGTGTATGCCCGGTTGCCTCCCTCAGCATTTCTCTTCTCACTGACTTTTTTTTGACAGTCCAGTAGCTGCTAGCAATAAATAACCGAGAAATTAAGGTTGATGGCTCTCTTCCTATTTGCGTCTGGGTCTTCTAAGAAACAGTAAGAACTCTTAAATTTAGAAAGGGCAGACCCCCCTCAGTGAGTCCTCTGCTGGATTGTAACTCAGTGAGAGTGCTTGTCCTTCTGCAGGAACTGAAGACTGGCAAGTTTTCTGGGCAAAGCATGCCTTCTCACGTGGCCATGCCTGACTCCCACATCGCAGGGCTTTCCATACAAGCCAATACTTGGTCTAGTGCTTGCTAATATAAAGCAGGAGAAGATGAGACGACACAGTGTAATGACTAATGGTTTGCTGGAACAAACCAATAGAGAGATAAAGTACAGTGAAAACTTGATTTTTTTACGTGAGATGAAAAGATGCAGATAATACACATTTTTAGGTACTTACAGAGCTGTTTTTTATTTTACATTTCTTTTTGCTATAGTTAAAAAGGCCTATAATTATAGATCTGGAATGGATTAGGTTATTTTTCCCAACATAAATGCTTCCTTATGTTCAATTGCTTTCCTTCTTTTTTCATTTAAATGTTTGTGTTTTTCTTGAATATAGAGCAAGTGAATAGTGTTTTTCTTGAATATGCAGCAATTGAATGATGTGGATATGAGAATTATCCATTGGAATAGTGTCTCGGTGTACTTGCCAAGTAGTCATCAAACGTGGCTTACTAAAATTCCCAGGAAATTTTCTTGAAAATAAATTTGCTTGCCCTCTCCTTTTTATTGAAGCAAAACTGGTTCACGCCAAGATTTTCCTTTGTGATGTTGATCCTAGGGAAAAGCATGATGAGCTTTATAATCTCTGTCCCCTTTATCTCCTTCAAGAGACTCTGATCTGTTTTTGTCAGGGCTGTCCTATTTTTTAATTACATAACATTTGTAACCTGTCCCAACCTACTTTAGAAATACTTGAAGTATAAATCCCAACAAATGATTGCGTTTGCTGACTGTCCATCTGCCTACATAAAATGGGTTGGTGGGAGAGGGTGATGAGTGAAAGCAGGACATTCTGGAGTGGCTCATTTGGTGAGAGTAAGGGACAGAGGAAGGGATTTTACCTCATCTTTTTTTTTTTTTTTAAAGATTTATTTATTTATTTTAGAGAGAGAGAGAGTGCAGGGGGAGGGGCAGACGGAGAGGGAGGGAGAGAATCTCAAGCAGACTTCTCACTGAGCGGGGAGCTGGGCTCAGTCTCATGACCCTGAGATCATGACCTGAACTGAAACCAAGAGTTGGATGCTCAACTGACTGAGCCACTCAGGCACCTCTACTTCGTCATTTTTTAAGGGTAAAACTTTAGGGATTTTTGTTTTGTTTTGTTTCCACTTTTTTAGTGGTGGAGGAGCACATGTAGAGAAGAGTGATATACATGAATTTCAAAAATTTAAAAGTGATTAAGGATTAACATTTTTTTATGATGTGATGAATGAGAATATTTTACTATAAAATAGATACAATAATATAAAGTAGATATAAAGTAACTAAAGCTGTTGGGATCTGTGGAAATTGGTCTAAATATTTATCATAGTGCTTTATACAAAAGCCATATTCACCATGGTTTAATTTTAACGATGAGCAGTCTTTGAATGCCATATAGTGCCATAGTATTTAATTTAGCAATCCTTGAAAATGAAGAACAAAATGGAAATATTGTCTTTACTTCCCAGAAATGTAGTTCAATTTTAACTTTAAAAAGAGCAAAAAGTAGAGATTAAAATTCTTCTTTTTTACAAAAACCAAAATACAGAGTAAAAAGCTATAATATATAATACTATGTAAAAAAAAAATCAGCAAATACAACTTTTTTCAGAAGTAAACATGCAAGATTTTTTTTGTTTTAATATCAAATAACAAAAATACAGAGCTGATAGCAGCCTTTCAAAATGAATTATGCTCTCATATTGAAACAAATAACTTCGGTGGCTATGAAATCTAAATTAACCAAGCTTATATTGTGGTTTAATAATGTTTGTAAATAGCTGGGTCAGCCTATCTGTTCCAAAATAAGTACCTCAAATTGTCACGTGTCTGTAGGTGGCAAACAGGACTGGTCATGACAAGAGTCAGAGAATTTGATCATGTCCATGGACCTCAATATAACTCTTTAATGGACTTGCTACTTCCTTAGTACTAATAGTTATATGCATTTTAATCAAAGATATTATCTTACCGAAGAGAAGGGAATAACACATTAAGAGAAATAATTTAATATGAAGAAAATCAGTGATCTTCAACCTGTGATTTCCAAATAAATGATACTCTTTAAACTACTTGGAGAACTTCAAAAAGCCTAATGGAAATTGTACATTTATATATAGTTGTACATTATATGGTTTTACAGACTGATATTTGTTATTGCCTTCTGTCTAAAATGCTATCAAGCCAATGAGGTAACAAACATGTTTTTTTTTTTTTTTAAAGATTTTATTTATTTATTTGAGAGAGAGAGAATGAGAGACAGAGAACAGGAGAAGGAAGAGGGCAGAGGGAGAAGCAGACCCCCTGCCGAGCAGGGAGCCCGATGCGGGACTCGACCCCGGGACTCCAGGATCATGACCTGAGCCGAAGGCAGTCGCTTAACCAACTGAGCCACCCAGGCGCCCTAACAAACACGTTTTATCTCATTTTGGTCAGGGAGCTCTGAGAAGCAGTTGTATTTGTCATTGAGTAAATGGAAACATGGAAAAATAATTTCTAAATATAGTTAGCTTGTCCAACAAGCGCAGTCTTTCAAAACATGGAGTTTATGGTGGGAAAGGATAAGATATAATGAGAGTTAACAAGAGATGTTTCTTGGTGAAGATAAGGTTGAAGAACCACTGAATTAATCTACTGAGTAGGGCTTGAGGAAATTCGCTATGGAAGAGGTAGGTATTGATCAAGTGGGGGAGGGGAAGGAATGAAGTTCCCCTGGTAATGGGCATTTTTAGCATTTTTAGCAGTATCAGGTGAGGTCATGAGGATTCTGAACCCTATTTTACCGGCTTCTCCGTTTGGCCCTCAAATGGCCCCGGTGTGGAGTGAAGGCCACTCAAATCTAGAAACTTGCCATGGCTAATTGAAAATTCTCTATATAGCACATATGGTGAGAACACATCCCTCCCCCTCACTCTCAGCCCTGGGTTGGGGCCGGCAAAATTCAGAAGTCCCAAGCTTCCTGTTAATCTAGGATCTTTAGGATCTCAACACAGTGGTAGACAAGAGAGTGAAACTAAACGGAGGGATATTTGTGTGATGACCACACTGGAAATTCTTCCCCGTGTGCTGCTCTGGCTGACATTCTGATAAAGCTCAGGTGCCTGGTGAAGCTGCGCAGAGAGAGCCTGGTCTCAAGACCACATGCTTCTTACCTACGTCATCAACATGACATTTCTGAATTATTTCCTGTTGGCATTTTCATCTCTGTTGGAGGCCACAATCCTTAATTACATAATCGGGACCCAAATTATGCCAAAATAGAAAATTAAAGCTTTTCTCATCCATTCACTTGCCTGAAACCTCCCCCCCCGCCCCTCCCCCCAGGCAACTTTGCAAGGCTGACCTGGTCATCATTTTAGCAACTCACAAATATTTACTTTGTGATTTAGGGATGCTAACAGTTTTGCTACAGATACTCTCTAGTGATCAAAGTCACATCTTCTTCGATTTGCCTGCTTGATAGCAAGTGTAGTGTGAATGAAAAGCCTTGACAAATACGTGGAAGTATATAAAAGAAAGTTAACTTATTCAAGATGGTAATTCTTTTCCTACCCTAAAGCTGTATTACCAATCAGAAATATATCAAATTTGCTTTCATTTTTAAAAAGAAACCCTAAGCAGAGAAAAATCTACCTAGAAAAAGCCAATTCTTCAGGGTAGAATAATGAATTTTCATTCTAATTATGTATATCTTCTTATATAGTCTGGTAATTACGAGCCTAGAATTATAATATTGCCCTACCATTAACGTGAACCTTTTAAATTTCTGCTGTATCAGTTTCTTCTTGAGTAAAATAAGGATAAATACTGACTTTATAAACTTCAAGGACAGTAATAATGTTACCTACATTCCACAGAAAACAGAAGCTGTGTAAATTATATGTGTTGATGATGCTATACTTAGTTTATATATTCTTTTCTAAGTAAGTTTTCTTATATTACTTGTGATTGCAAATGTCTTTAAGAGTATTATTATCAGCCATAATAGTAATACAGAAAATGAACAACAGAAAAGATTGATTACTATACAAAATTACTATTTTTTAAAAAGAGTAAGGAGCAGAATAACATCTTCACAGACAATAAAAGCATGCCAGAAAGATATGCCCACAAAATATATGAAGATGATACTTAATATTTCCAGTTGAGCCAAAAGCAATTGACTAAAATAAGAGCATAAAATATAAGCATGGATCATAATTAGAAAACCAGTGGAATAGAACCAATATTAACATCTCTATTTCATGAAAACTTTCTTGAAATAAATTTTTAAATGATTTAAAATTGCGTGTTGGAAAGGCACTATGCATATGAGAAAAAAATCGACTCAGAAAACTAAAAACTACTGGAGGGAAAAAATGAAAGAAGAAAAAAATCCTATGGTCATTCAGGCTAAACAACCAAGTCATTGATAAGGGAAAGAATATCAGATTGTCACTAGATTTTTGTCAGCTGATTTTTTTTTTTTTTTTTTGCCAGAGGACAATGGAGTAACATATTTAGGATACTTGGGAAAGAAAATGAGAACTAAGTATTTAGCCAAATAGCACTTCAAGTGTAAAGGTCACAGACAAACTTGTAAGAACCCAGGATATGTTGTTTCCTGAGTGGTTACTGAGGAGTCTACTGGAGAATGTGTTAGCTTATCAGAATAACGTGAGAAACATCTGTGTGAGGATTGCTGGCCATGATTTTCATTAGCTGATAAAAATCACAGAACGAAAGACAACCATATGCAACTCTTGACGAAACTGTAGAATACCATCCATGAGTTAGTCTTGCCAAGAAAAAAAAAAAAAAGGAAAAGAGAAAGCCTGGAATCTGATCAAGATTAATTAACTATTAATTTCCAAGAAACATACAGGGTAGGGGGGAGTGTTAAATAATACCATGAGGTTGCAATCAGCAAAACCCAGACTGTGTGAAATGTCAAACTCAACAGGACAGACAACTCTGCTTCTTCTTTTTTTTTTTTTATTCTTATGTTAATCCCCATACATTACATCATTAGTTTTAGATGTAGTGTTCCATGATTCATTGTTTGTGCACAACACCCAGTGCTCCAAGCAGAATGTGCCCTCCTCAATACCCACCACCAGGCTAACCCATCCTCCCACCCCCCTCCCCTCTAGAACCCTGTTTGTTTTTCAGAGTCCATCGTCTCTCATGGTTCGTCTACCCCTCCGATTTCCCCCGCTTCATTCTTCCCCTCCCGCTACCTTCTTCTTCTTCTTCTTTTTTTTTTTTCTTAACATATATTGCATTATTTGTTTCAGAGGTACAGATCTGAGATTCAACAGTCTTGCACAATTCACAGCGCTTACCAGAGCACATACCCTCCCCAGTGTCTATCACCCAGTCCCCCCATCCCTCCCACCCCACCCCCCACTCCAACAACACTCAGTTTGTTTCCTGCGATTAAGAATTCCTCATATCAGTGAGATCATATGATACATGCCTTTCTCTTTTTGACTTATTTCACTCAACATAATACCCTCCAGTTCC
>NW_023270830.1:287-51654 GCF_011800145.1 Mirounga leonina | reverse complement strand
ACACCCCCCACTCCAACAACACTCAGTTTGTTTCCTGCGATTAAGAATTCCTCATATCAGTGAGATCATATGATACATGCCTTTCTCTTTTTGACTTATTTCACTCAACATAATACCCTCCAGTTCCATCCACGTCGTTGCAAATGGCAAGATCTCATTCCTTTTGATGGCTGCATAATATTCCATTGTATATATATACCACATCTTCTTTATCCATTCATCTGTCGATGGACATCTTGGCTCTTTCCACAGTTTGGCTATTGTGGACATTGCTGCTATAAACATTGGGGTGCACGTACCCCTTCAGATCCCTACTTTTGTATCTTTGGGGTAAATACCCAGTAGTGCAATTGCTGGATCATATGGTAGCTCTATTTTCAACTTTTTGAGGAACCTCCATACAGTTTTCCAGAGTGGCTGCACCAGTTTGCATTCCCACCAACAGTGTAGGAGGGTTCCCTTTTCTCCGCATCCCCGCCAACATCTGTCATTTCCTGACTTGTTAATTTTAGCCATTCTGACTGGTGTGAGGTGGTATCTCATTGAGGTTTTGATTTGGATTTCCCTGATGCCGAGCGATATTGAGCACTTTTTCATGTGTCTGTTGGCCATTTGGATGTCTTCTTTGGAAAAATGTCTGTTCATGTCTTCTGCCCATTTCTTGATTGGATTCTTTGTTCTTTGGGTGTTGAGTTTGATGAGTTCTTTATAGATTTTGGATACTAGCCCTTTATCTGATATGTCATTTGCAAATATCTTCTCCCATTCTGTCGGTTGTCTTTTGGACAACTCTGCTTCTACAACGAAGTTTCCAAGTGGGAGAGAGAGAGGCGGAAAGAGAAAACATATAGACTGAAGGACCTATTAGAGTCATATTAACCAATCATTGTGTGGACCTTGTTTGGATCCTGATTCAAAATGCAAGCTATGCAAGTAGGATGTTTATAGGACAACTGAGGAAATACAGACACTGGATATTTGATAATATCAAGGAATTACCTTTTGTAGGGGTATAATAATGGTATTGTGGTTGTGTTTAACAAAAGGAGTCCTTGTCTTTTGGCAATATGTACTTGAAATCTTACTTAGATGAAAGGACAGCATGTCTAGGATTTGCTTCAAAATAACGTGAGATCAGCAGGAGTAGGTGGGAATGTAGGTGAAACAAGATTGGCCAAGGTTGGTAACTGTTATTGCTGGGTGATGGGTTCATGGGGGGATTCATTATCCTGTTTTCTCTGCTTTTGAATGTCTGAATCTTTCCATTGTTAAGTTTAAAACATAGAATGGTGAACATTTCTGTACGATTTTTCACAGACCTGTAGCAGAAGCATTATCATTCTCTAGGAGAAGAAATGGGGACAAAGGGGTGATCATTTAGCCCAGGATGTGTGACTAGAGAGTGTCAGAATCAGGAATCCAATCCTGATCCTCTCACACTATGTCTTGTCTCTTCTCCTCTAAACCAAGCTGTCTTAAGAGCAGAGGTGGCTCTTTTGTTTGGTTATTTGGGCTACTCTTGCCAGGACTCTGATCTGCAGTGAGGGAGAAGTGAGAATCCCAAGAAGTTGGTCTGTGATTCCTGCAATGTCACACTTTTTACTTCTCGATGAGAACTCCAGTGTTTCCTCAGCTTCCCTTCAGGCACTGCACCTTTGTGTTGGGTTCACCGCTCCATTTCTTTCCTTCGCTCATTAGGTGTGAAATTTTCTCTGTTTTATTTGCCTCCAGTTTCTATTTTCTTTTTCTTTTTTTCTTCTGCTGTTTTCTTTTCCCCCGAGTCTTTCTCCATCTGTCAGGTGACTTTTCAACAGCTGATTGCGGTCCTTTTCTTCCTGGCTCTGCTGTCAATATTATTCCTTCTTTCTCATTCTCACCCTAATGATCACCTACCTCCCTTTCAAAGAGTTTTCAGGTGAGTTTGAGAAACTGGACCACAAAAGGAGCTCTCATAATGCAGTCCTCAGGAGATAAGAACCTAAAAGAGAGCATTTAGAATCTAGAAAGACTTAATGATTTTTCTATTCAAATATTAGTAAGAGAGGAAACTTGGCACTTTGAACAAAGCAGATGCCCCATTAATATTTACGGATGACATCAGTGAAGAGGAAATGAAAGAAGAGCTAGTTTCATGAGAAAAATGTTCCTTACTCTATGCCTTTTGACTTTTTGGGCTCCGTTTTCATCCCTGTATGCCTTGCTTTCTATATCCAGGAAATGAATAACCGTAGCCTTGTGGGATGATGTGTTGCCCTTTCATGGAGTGAAAGTCAGCCCACCTGGTCAGGGCAGGGACCTCATCCATTCAAGTTTACATCTCTGTGCATAGGCACCCTGTAATTGTGGGATGTGCAGGATGTCATCTCTTGTTCATTTCAAGTGTTAGGAAGGGTCTCTGCTAAGTCACACTCTTGGGCTGTCATGACCAAAGGTAAAACTGCGAAACAGGACTTTCATTTATGATAGAGTTTACTGTCCTCCCACTTCCCATCTTTATCTCCCCCTTCTTTCTCCCCGATACTCCACACCCTCATGTTTTCTTTTGATCAAAACTCTCCTCCCACCACAACAAAGTCCAGAGACTTGCCAAACACCAAGTGTCCTGTATTCTAACTGGACTTGCCCCCTTTGCTCTAACAATCTTATCCCACCTTTATCAACATCATTATTTCTGAGGTACTGCTCTAAGAGCATTTGTTCAAAGTGTTTCTTTCTTTCTTTCGTTTTTAAAGATTTTATTTATTTATTTGACAGAGAGACACAGCCAGAGAGGGAACACAAGCAGGGGGAGTGGGAGAGGGAGAAGCAGGCTTCCCGCAGAGTAGGGAGCCCGATGGAGGGCTCGATCCCAGGACCCTGGGATCATGACCTGAGCCGAAGGCAGACGCTTAACGACTGAGCCACCCAGGTGCCCCTAAAGTGTTTCTTAATAAGATATGAATAATAGACAGGTTTAGTCCAAATTAATCTTTGCTTAGGGGAATGTGTAAAACAGATTGTCCGAAACTTACAGTGATGCTTTTGGAAGAGGTATTAAGTAGGCATCCCAACTAGAAAACTTGCTGAGCCTTCCTCTGCTTTGTCACTGCTCCCTGACTCATGGGATTTGCAGTGAGTACTCATGCAGCTTTGGGGAAGTGCTTTCCTGTCCTGCCAGGAGACCTTGTGCCAGGAAATAATTTCTAGGCATTGTTTGATGAAGTTGAACAACTTGCTTCAGCAGACTTACGAAACTAATCCAGGAAATCAATAGAGGGTTTTGTGTTGCTCTTAAAGATCTCCAAGGAAAGAGATTTTCACAACCTTCTTTGTATGCCAATATATCACAAACTTTGTGACCATTAAGATCCTCCCGTGTAACTTAAGAACTGGAAAATACATGCACACAAATGTTCATACATTGAAAAAACTATTAGGTTCTGCGACATATTAAGCTTCCAGTAGATTCCTAGAGCATTTCCTAGAAGTAGAAAACTTTTAAAACATGTCCAGTCATCTGTAGAATAAACTGAAGATCAGTTTTTACCTTAATCTGTAAGAAAGTAGACAAGGTTGAGTGATTAAGTCATTAAGAGTTGTATCCGGGCAAGGGAAGAGGTTGGCGCTACATTTACTGTTTACTTGTATTGTAGCGCCACCTAGTGTTGATAGAGAAACAGACTCTCTCCAGCTTTCCTAGCTTCTCACCTGGCTAGAGAAACAGAAACCCAAAGCATCCTCTTAGCCTGATAGCCAAAGAAATGCTGCTCAGAGATGTTTCTAAGTTATGAAATACAGATTATGTTTTGTTTTCAAAATGGAGGATTATACCTTCAGTTACCTAAGGATCAGAGTGACATATTTATTGACAGGCATATTTGACATATTTTGTCATTTTTAAGCCTAATAGTGTCTATTCCTCTTTTACTTCCTAATGAAATAGCCTGTAGATGTTGGGAAATTACTGACTTGCTTTAACGTCAGTTGCTCTTTGAACAAACAAATCTTTAAGTGGCGAAACATCAATTCCTTCAAATATAGTGATGCCATATTAGGTTCATCACTCTCACCGCTGACAGAGAATCTTCATGCTAAAAAAGCCACAAAATGTCAGCGGGGGTATTGACCTTTAGAATTTTGTTACTCACAGTGTGCTCTATGGACTGGAAACTTAGGCAGCACCTGGGAACCTGTTAGGAATGCAGGATCCCTACCCCCTCCCCAGACCTAAAGAATCAGAGCCTGCAGCTTAACGAGGTCCCCAGGTGATTCATGTGCCATCAAAATTTGAGAAGCACTGTTTCAGAAACACCCCCCTCACCAAAGACTGAACGGCCATCAAACCAAGACTAAGGACTTTAATTATAATTTTGGATTTATAATATTTTATTCTTGGAAAAAGTTATGTGATTGTCTTGCCTGACTTATGACTTATTTCAAATAAATTGTATCCCTGCTGTGGTGACTCACATCAGGTGGCACAGTCCTTTCCTACCAGGATCCATCAGCTTCATCTCTTGGGAAACAAAAGCAGGGAACCATTTCAAGCAGCTGAGAGGAAAACTGCCAACTCTGAAATTTTAGAGCATGAAATGCTAACAAAATATTTAAATTAAAGTTTGCTGTGCTCGAAAGATTCATAGTCTGAACAGACAACAAGGCGGTGAGGCTTAAATAATTCCTGACAATTGAGGTAGGAAGGAACACTTAGAAATTGTATTATTATTAGAGTGGAAAATTTAAAAGCTTGATTTTTCTGAAGCATGAATTTTCTTTCTCTTGCTTCTATTGATACATCTAGTAAGTTTAGTATAAAAACAAGAGCAGTCACTGCCATTTGTTTTTTGATTAATGTTCAGTTAGCTCATAAGCTTAACAAATTAGTGTCATTCACAAATTTAGTTACATTCCTAAAACATTGTAAGTTTTCTAATAATCTCAAACACCTTAGATGAATAGGACAGACCTAGAAACCTAACTAATCTTCCTATCGCGTAGACAAATTAGAAAATGTAATAAACCAAACTTACAACTATGATAAAGTAGATTCTTTTATATTAAAAATGTAATCAAATGCTTTTATTAAAATCACATCTGATATCAAACATTTCAAATTAATATTTCAAGGCAGGGACACCTGGCTGGCTCAGTTGGTGGAGCATGTGACTCTTGATCCCAGGGTTGTGAGTTCGAACCCATTAGGTGTAGAGATTACTTTAAAAAAAAAAAACTTCAAGGCAATATCATATTTCAGATTCTTTAAAACATTTCAAAAAATTTAAATAATAAACACAGATTACCTCTGTAATTACAAAATTTACTAAATTTAGCCCAAAGTATCATGGCTTGTGCCATCATCTGTATACTTATTTCTACATTTCCTCGTATTTTATGCTCATTTCATAACTAAAGGAAGCAAAAGTTCTTTGATTCCTGACCAGTCCTTTAATCCAGTTATGGACTGGTGCAATAAGACACTGTGGACCAGGATGGAAGACCCGGGTGCTACTTCTGAAACTATAGATTATCATGCTGAACCTTTTTGCATATAGTTGAAGTCTTCCCTGCCAGTGGGGCAATCCAAGTCTGTGGCTATTAGCTGGGACTTGGTTTCACAACCCAATGCATCACTTGTGTCCGGGATGTATCCTACCTTTATTCAATTTTTATTGTAAACTCTTTCAACATTCTCTCACCCGGTTTGAGTAGATGAAATTCTGTACCCCCTAGTGGGGCTGCAGCTAATGTCTTCATTGCACACTTTGCATTGATTGAAACCTGCACCCCCATCCAGGGTATAAACTGTCTTTATTCATCTACCTCATTTTATAGTCATTCTATTGACTTTGCCCCCTGACTGGGGTTTGGCTGAGAATGAAACACTGGGCATTGTGTCACTGGACTCCTCTGAGTAAGCACAGATATTGCAGTGTCTCAGTCATCCTGGGTTACAACTTCCGTGCTGGTGCAGTTAATGTGTGTAAGCCAGGAAAAACAGTCCTTATGAGATTTCTTTCAGATTTCAATATATAGAAGCCCATTAGATTGTTCCTTAAAAGAAACTAGAGGTTTGATAATGTACTTGTCATCATCAGTTGCGTTCCTAGGAAGCAGATTCTGAGGCTCTGGCATGTTTGATAGAACACCTGTGAGAGGTGTGGGGCAGCAGAGCAAGCGCGGGGAGGAGTTGAACCCCAGGGCAGCTGTGATACAGACCTCGGTCATTCCTATGGGAGACTCCATGGAGCGGCGTCCCTACCCCTTCCCTGCTAGGCTTATACTCCCCTCCCCCCCCCGCCCCAAGCAGGTATTGGCTCTAAGGAAAACTGCCAGGGAAGGACATGACCTTGAGTGAGGCAGCTGAGGGCAGTAACCAGAGAGAGCAGTAAGCAGCCAACACTCCTGGAAGTTGGGAGAATAAGTACCTCCATCAGAAGTGGTGGGGGAGTATAAATGCTCCCCATGGCATTCACTAGAGTGTTTTCTCTATTAATGTTGTTGTTATATTATGATTATTGTTTGTTACTGTTATTGGAGGGCTTGGTTCAGAAAAGATCATGGTCTTTAGCCATGGAACTAAACTCCAGCACAGGCAGTGTAATAGCAGACAGACCCCTGCGACGCACATGCAAATGCCTCTCTGCTGAGGGCCCTTGTGGAGAAGGCATGAAAACATGGCAGTGAGGTTGGCAGGGAGATGGCAAGGAGGTTCTCTGAACCAACTGTCTCCTGCAGCTGTGTGAAAAGACACACAGCCTGGCTGCCAACTGCCGGGCTCATTGTGCTTTGGCTGAATTTCGTTCTCTCTTATGTCAACTTGCAATTCTGTGTTGAAGAAAATTGGTCTGGTCTGCCACCATCTCCATCTCCTAGCAACTGAGAGAGATTGAAACAACAGCTGGGTAATTTGATATTGGGGATTTAAAGGTCGTGAAAATGGAATATAATGGCTATTTGTATTAAAGGGGGGAAAAAAGAGAGAAAATGTGTAACTCTAATGGTTAGAAATGTTTGGAATGCCGCATGGGTTACAAAGAGTGAAGAGCTAGTTTAAACTGGTTGGACTATTCCTCTCTTGAATGATTAAAGTTGAGGCCAGAAGCACTCTCAAACACATGTTTTTGCCGAAACATGAATTCCTGTGGAACATTGGAATTGTAATATAGGCAATAGTTTCTATCTTCTGCATTTACTTTCTCTAAGATAACTGACTGCTTATTACGACAAGTTTTGTAACAATAATTCCAATATAATATAGATGATAGCGTAGAATGGTATTTTATTTTGCTTCTGGTGGCCAGTGGGCATGGGGAGCAGACGTGAAGATGGGAGGAGGGGAGGGCTGGTCCTCAGAGGCAGTGATGTTCTGGGAGCCCGCTTCACAGGCTGCTCACACGGTCTCCAGGGTGCACGTGCCGTAGGTAGTAGCGGGATCGCGCGTTTGAAAATTAGAAAATGGAAAGCCAAGTGAAATTGTCGATAACAAGTTGTTTTCGAATTAGGAAAGCCAGAAAATAGAGTGCTCGCTCTCAGAATGACTCAACTGTCATCCTCTCCTGAAAATTCCAAAGCAGCCAGAAAGAAGGCAAGGAAGAGGAGGGTGGGGGAAGAAGAGCTTGAAATGCCTCATTAGTGGGGTGAGCGGCTTGCTGCTTGTGTTCCTATAGGATCGTAATCCAGGCGTTTTGCAACTGTTGAGTAAGCCTGCCTGGACAAGGTTCATTTGAAGGGATGTGGATCACAGGGGAGGGGACTGGAAATCTAGGTGCTTTACGTGGTCCGTAGCTGCCTGATCTTGTTTCTCAGAACAGCTGGTTCATCTGCCACATACGCAGCTTTCATCCCAGCACAGTGGGCAGGAAGCTCTTGTTTTCTCAGCATCCTTAGTGATTCGCTGCCTTGCCACCTCCTTACACGGTTGGGTGATGGGTCTACTGCCGCAGTCCACGTTGAGCTTCTCTGTCATTTTTCATTAGTGGTAAGAGAACCCACACGAAGTAGTGCCAGTTCCTCAACAAAGTGTTTGGGCTTATGACACGGCAACCCTCAAGAGGTGAAGTCAAAATTAATTGAGAAATACCTTGCTTCTTCTTACCCCTCTACTTCCTTACCTCCCAACTCCCCCAAGACAACATCCATGCCATTTGCGACAACTGAAATGGAGCCGTATGAAATTGCTTTTTTTGTAGGTCAAAGGCAGTTAAAAATAGGTAATTTCACACGATTCGACTTCTGCATATATACACAAGTTTTCTGATTTAAAACAAACAACCTAATGCTTTTGAGTGATTCTAAGGACAACTGTCCTTGGAATTCTCTGAGGAGAGAGAAAAGCTTTCAAGGTAAACAAACTGACAGACATACTTATTTGTAACCAAACTAAATTCCAGATGGGGCTAACTTATGGTTTACATACAGAAAAGAAATAGGGATTGCATCTTGCAGGAAACTAGCACTTCTTCCTGAGGGAGATGAGGATTTAAGTTTTCTTTGTGGAAAATGTTTCCAGCTTACTTGGTCATAGACTTCTCTTAAAAATTCTGTTTCATATTTGTAGTTCACTCATTTTCCAAATTTTTTTTTCTGATTCCAGATCTCTGTGTTAATTAGAAAAATTTGTTTTTATGCTCCTTGCTTTAGGAAGTATATTAACTTTCTAATTTTTAAATTTTTTAAAAGATTTTATTTATTTATTTGGCAGAGAGAGCGAGAGAGCACAAGAAGGGGGAACGGCAGAGGGAGAGGGAGAAGCAGGCTTCCCGCAGAACAGGGAGGCTCCATCCCAGGACCCCGGGATCATGACCTGAGCCAAAGGCAGACGCTTAACCATCTGAGCCACCTGGCGCCCCATGTATTAACTTTTTAGATAAAAACTCTGTTTCCATTCATTTGGGAAAGAAGTATGCATTTGTTCACTTCCTCAGCTCTAGGACATTTATTCTCAATTTTATGTTTTTGAGACATAGGAAGTATTATGTTTGTTTAAATTTTCTCTCTGAGAATGAACCCAGAGCTACAACCTGATGATTGTAATACAAGGGATGGAAATCTTTGTATAGTACTCTTTTATACTTTATTTTTAGTGGTTTATGAATGTATAATGACCATAATGAAGCTTCATCCAACACTTACTACATGTCAGGTGCTGTGCATGTCCTATCACATCTAATCCTCATCCTGTGCCATGGGTCCTAGTCCTAACTCACTTAACAAATGAGGAAATCGAGGCACAGTGATTGCTTCTCTTCCAAGGAATCAAAGTTGTTAACAGCAGTGCTGAGACTAACTTTCAGGCTGTCTCCAGACTCGCTCTTTTAATTTACTACCCCATTCTGCCTTCATACTGACTGTAACCAATTGAGACATTCCCCCAATTTATCATTTTTAGTGAATGTTTTGTTATCAGTTCTTATTTGGAAGGTGGCATTTGGGCAAGGCGTCTTGGAGGACTGAAGGCAGGTATGCTGACTATTCTATGGAGAGCGAAACTTCAAAAGAAGCATCCTGATGAATTTTCTGCATGAGGAGATGCAAGCCCAACCAGCTGTGTTTTGTAGCATTAGCATGCAACCAGCCTGCTCCCCCGAATCCTTGATTTTAATCCAGTGAGTCAAGTCTGCAGCCAGAAATTGTTATTAGCTCTTTGAAGGCCCCATAAAAACGTTTTAAGCCCACGTTTAACTATGCAACATTGTAATTATTATCTACCTAGTGCTTTAAAATTTCCCTGTTTCTGTGCTGAAACAGAAGTTCAATATATGGTTTTTGAACATATTTATATGCTATATTTTCTAGTCCCTTATGTGATATTATCAGTTCAGCAAATATTTATTGAGAGCCTGCCATTTGTCAGACATTCTTCTTAGCATAGCAGTGAACAAAACTGGCACAAATTCTGACCTCGAGCACTTAACATTCTTGTAGTGATTAGTTTTTAAAGGGTTATCAACAGAAGGCCAGGGAAGGAGGGTGGATCTAGAGAAGCAACTCCTTAGAAATGATTGAGAGGCCCTGGGAGGGGGGAAAATGTGTGGTGCCTTTTTTTTTTTTTAAGATTCTATTTGAGAGAGAGAGAGCACAAATTGGGGGGGGGTATCAGAGGGAGAGGGAAAAGCAGACTCCCCACTGAGCAGGGAACCCGACGATGACAACTTGGGGCTCAATCTCAGGACCCTGAGATCATGACCTGAGCCAAAGGCAGACACTCAACCGACTGAGCCACCCAGGTGCCCCTGTGTGGTGCCGTCTTATTCAGGAGGTCCCAGAGCCGGCTCACTCTACTCACATAAGAGCAAACAGCAAAATGGGGGCTGTAAGAGGTTTCAGTTGAGCTTTGCTTATGTGAATCACTTCAAAAATACATTGTATTAAGATATTTATATAACAATGTAGGTCTCATCCTGGATGTTAGCCTTATTTCTCATCGACAGAATTTTTTCTAGCCATATTTTAATTGTGTTGCATGAAGATGAAACCTTTAGATGTGGGGCACCAAGTTGAGGATCTTTCTGAATCCCAGAGTTAAAAATAATGGAGAGAAAAATTCCATAAGTAGAAGCAGCTGAAGAGGGAAGCAGAGGGTGGGGTTCACAGTTCTCCCAAGGAGTGGCTGAAGCTGGCTGGTCGGAGCTCAGCTCCGAGGCAACTTGGCTTCCATTTGTGTTAAGTGTCTGTCCTGACAAACTAATTTAGTGCCACAATTCCAAGACTAGTATGTATCACAGACTTGCAAAAATACCTTGTGGTATATTTACTACTTTGGTCACCCAAATCAATTGAGCCAGATCTTTTCAGTAACAAAGCAGTTTTATTTATAGAGATCTTGCTACAAATGAGAGGCAATTTAGAGTAGTGGCTAAGGAAGTTGATTCTTGGAGCCCAACTGTCTGGGTCCAGATTCCAGCCCTGCCTCTTACATGGCTACGCAAAGCAGCTCACTGTGTCTCATCTTCCTTTTCTGTAAAATGATGGCCATAATAATAGCATCTATCTCATAGGATTGCAATGAGCATGAAATTCAGTAGTATCTGTGAAATGCTTAGAATGATGCCTAGCCATAGTAAGCGCTATATAAATGTACCTCATATGAGAGTCTTAGATTCTCCTAAGCCATTGCCTGGTTGGGATTTAGCATCCACAGTGAATCTTTGACATGGCTTGCCAGACCTACTGGGCATCACCCCTAAATGCCAAAAGCAAACTCTAAGACTTAGTTAGGAGTAAAGGCATATCTTGACTTGAGTCAAGAGGCATATCATGAGTCTTGAGTTTTCATATTCAGTGATTAAGAGCCAACATCAGTGAATGTTGTTGCCAAGGAGCACTGCACCCACGCACCCATGCACACACGTGTGTATGTGTACCCTCAAGTCAAGTCCCTGTGTGATTGCCATCAAGAAGACATCACACTCAGATCTGTGAAATCAAGGGATAGATGTCGGGGAGATGAAGGTCCTTCTGCTAACCAGATGACTGAAAGATAAGTAAATCAACAGTGAGGAGGAAAATTCCAAGCTCCAACTGGAGTCAAGATGTGAGACAGCAATAGCTAAGCTACCAGGCTGTGGTGACGAGGATTAACCGAATGTTGCAGGGGGAAAGCCAAATGAGATGGAAGACACATCAGAGGAGATCTCTGCCATCAAAAAAACACAAAAATGTAATTTGATGCCAGGAAGAGATAATTAGCATGTGGAAAACTAGATTTAGCCTGAGCTATGTTTGCGGAAGGTACAGGTCTGGGAAAGAAGTTGAACACCAGGGTAGATTTTATGGGGAGCTCCCAGAACATACACACTACACTGTGATGACTCTATATGAAGAAAGATGACTTTGGCTTTTAGGCAGGAGATGGGGATGTATAGAGCCTGGCCACACAGGTTAGAGGAGAGAGAATGGTTGGATTAAGGTAGGAAATAAGAGAAGCATAAACAAGCCTCCTTGGTGTAATGGAGTTCACCATTCACCACAAGAATTCCTGATTTCTACTATGTTGCTCTCTTTGGCTCAGAATAAAATTAGTTTCTAGGAAGAAGGAGCTAGGCTCAAGTTAGAGGGGGTTGAGGAAAATATATTGGGAGAAGAGAGGGGAGAATGGAGCTGCCCAGTCCTATGAGAATTTGATATGTTAAAGGACCTCCAGGGATATGGGGAGAATGCTTCCTGAGAAAGAATTCCATCTCGTTTAGACTTAGGAACATGTGGCTTATACCAAGTAAACACCTACTTCTCATTTTCATTTATTTTTATCATTGCATACAATTGCTTTTACAAATAACTTCTGTTATTTCCCCCAAGGTTATATGGATAATATATATTCTTATAAAAATGAGGAACAAATAAAAATAATCTATGGCCCACTAGAGATAGGCATTATTACCATTTTTGATGTATTTCCTTTTTCCAGTTTTTATTTACATGTGTAAAAAATTAGACTCAGACTCCATCACAATTTTATACTGTTTCTTTTGTTTTTTTTTGTTTTTTTGTTTTTTTAAAGATTTTATTTATTTATTTGACAGAGAGAGACACGGCGAGAGAGGGAACACAAGCAGGGGGAGTGGGAGAGGGAGAAGCAGGCTTCCCATGGAGCAGGGAGCCCGATGCGGGGCTCAATCCCAGAACGCTGGGATCATGACCTGGGCTGAAGGCAGACACTTAACGACTGAGCCACCCAGGCGCCCCTGTTTCTTTTGTTTTAAAGATGTATTTATTTATTTTAGAGAGGGGGAGGGGCAGAGGGAGAGAGAGAATCTCAAGCAGATCCCTTGCTAAGTGCAGAACAAACATGGGGCTTGATTCCATGACCCTGAGATTTGACCTGAGCCGAAACCAAGAGTCCATGCTTAACTAGCTGAGCCACCCAGGTGCCCCTATACTGTTTCTTTTTTTAAAATTCAATTTATTTAAACTAAAAAGGAAAAACAGAAAAAGTTCATCCATCCCCTCATCCCCTGCCTCTGGCAACCACCTATCTATTCTCTGTAACTGTGAGCTTAGTTATATATATGTATATATATTTTTATGTATATATGTGTCTATACATATGTATATATGTATATATATGATTCCACATATAAGAAAGATCATATTATATTTGTCTTACTATGTCTAACTTATTGCACTTAGCATAATGCCCTTGAAATCCACCCATGTTGTTGCAAATGGCAAGATTTCATTCTTTTTCATTGTTGAATAATACTTTGTTGTGTGTGTGTGTGTGTGTGTGTGTACATATATATACCATGATTTCTTTATCTATTCCTATATCCATGGAACCTTAGGTTGTTTCCATGTCTTGGTTATTGTAAATAATGTTGAAATGAACATGAGGCTGCATATGTCTTTTTGAATCAGTGTCTTCATTTTCTTTGGATAAATGCCTGGAAGTGGAATTGCTGTATCACATGGTTTTATTTTTAATTTTTTGAAGAACCTCCATACTGTTTTCCACAGTGGCTGAAAAACTTTACATTTCCATGAACAGTGCACAAGGGTTCTTTTTTCTCCACTTCCTCACCAACACTTGTTATTTCTAGTGCTAACCTGACAGGTGTCAGGCAATATTTCATTGTGGTTTTGATTTGCATTTCTGTGATGATTAATGATGTAGATCATCTTTTCATACACCTGTTGGCCATCTGTTTCTCTTCTTTGGAAAAATATCTATTCAGATCTTCTCATTTTTTTATTGGATTTTTTTTTTTTTTTTTTTTTTGCTATTGAATTGGTGTTTTTTGTTTTTGCTATTGAATTGGTGTTTTTTGTTTTTGCTATTGTTCTTTATATATTTTGAATAGTAGCCCCTTATCAGATATATGATTTGCGAATGTATTCTCCCATTCAGTAGGTTGCCTTTTCATTTTGGTGATAGTTTTCTTTGCTGTGCAGAAGCTTTTTAGTTTGATGTAATCCCATTTGTTTATTTTTGCTTTTGTTGTTTTTCCTTTTGCTGTCAGCTTCAAAAAATCATCACCAAAATCTGTGTCCATGAGCTTACCACTTACGATTTCTTCTAGGCGTATTATGGTGTCAGGTCTTACATTCAAGTCTTTAAATCCATTTTGAGCTAATTTTTGTGTGTGGTGTAGGGAAGTGGTCCAGTTTCATTGTTTTGCATGTGACTGTTCAATTTTCCAAACACCATTTATTGAAGAGACTCTTCTTTCCCCATTGTATATCCTCAGCACCTTTGTTGTAAATTAATTGACTATATACTTATTTATTTCTGGGCCCTCTATTCTCTTTCACTGATCTGTGTGTCTGTTTTTGTGCCAAAACCATACTGTTTTAATTACTATAACTTTTATATATAGTTTGAACTGAGGGAGCATGATGCCTCTAGCTTTGTTCTTTCTTAAGATTGCTTTGGCTACTTGGAGTCTTTTATGGTTCCATTCAAATTTTAGGATTTTTATCCTATTTCTGTGAAAAATGCAATTGCAATTTTGATAGGGATTGCATTGAATCTGTATATTGTTTTGGATAGTATGGACATTGTAATAATATTAATTCTTCTAATTCATGAGCATGGACTACCTTTCCCTTTATTTGTGTCTTCTTCAATTTCTTTCAGTAATGTCTTATAGATATACAGGTATTTCCCTCCTTGGTTAAATTTATTCCTAGCTATTTTATTCTTTATGATGTAACTGTAAATGGAATTGTTTCCTTAATTTCTCTTTCAATAATTTATTATTAGTGTATAGAGATACAACAGATTTTTGTGTATATATATATATATATTTTAAGATTTTATTTATTTATTTGACAGAGAGAGACACAGCGAGAGAGGGAACACAAGCAGGGGGTGTGGGAGAGGGAGAAGCAGGCTTCCCGCGGAGCAGGGAGCCTGATGTGGGGCTCGATCCCAGGACCTGGGATCATGACCTGAGCCAAAGGCAGACGCTTAATGACTGAGCCACCTAGGCGTCCCTGTGTATTGATTTTTGTATCCTGAAATGTTACTGAATTCGTTTATTAGTTCTAAAAGTTTTTTGATGGATAGGTTTTTATATTTGTCACCTGCAAATTGTGACAGTTTTACTTCTTCCTGCCCAGTTTGGACGTCTTTTATTTCTTTCTCTTGACTAATTGCTCTGGCTAGGACTTTTTTTTTTTTTTAAAGATTTTATTTATTTGAGAGAGAGAGCGAGCAAGAGAGAGAGCACAAGCTGTGGGGGAGAGGCGGAGGGAGAGGGAGAAGCAGACTCCCCACTGAGCAGGGAGCCCAATGTGGGGCCCGATCCCAGGACCCCGGGATCATGACCTGAGCCGAAGGCAGACACTTAACCGACTGAGCCACCCAGGCACCCCATCTCTGTCTAGGACTTACAATACTATGTTGAATAAAAGTGGTGAGAATGGACATTTGTCTTGTTCCTGATTTTAGAGGGAAAGTTTCCAGCTTTTTACCATTAAATATGATGTTAGCTGTGGGCTTGTCATGCATGGCCTTTATTATGTTGAAATACATTCCTTCTATACCCATTTGTTTTTATTATGAATGGATATTGAATTTTGTCAAATGATTTTTTCTGCATCTAGTAAGATGATTTTTATATTTCGTTTTGTTACTGTGATGTATCACATTGATTGATTGGCAGATGTTGAACCATCCTGCATCCTGGAATAAGTTTCAGTTGATCATGGTATATGATCCTTTTAATGTATTGCTGAATTTGGTTTGCTAATATTTTGTTGGGATTGTTGCATCTATGTTTATCAGGGATATTGGCCTATAATTTTCTTTTCTTGTGGTATCCTTGTCTGGTTTCAGTTTCAGGATAATTGAGGTATGCATTGTTTCTTTAACTTAGTATTGTATCCTAAACATTTTTCTGTATCATATAGATGGGCTCATATTTTTATCTTTTCTCACAACTCTTGTGCTTTGGAAATCTCTAGTAAGTTAATTACTAAGAGTTTTGTAGAGTTCTTTACCTACATTATGCTGGAACTGTGATGGTTCATGCTTTGTGAGGCCAATTTGGGATTTGCAGGGTTCCTTGAACTGTGAGAGGAAAAAAACAGTCTTTCTGCAAATGTAAGAGAATTGGAGCTTAGTGTTGGAGTTTGTCTCTCTCTCTCTTTTTTAAAAGAATTTATTTATTTATTTGACAGAGAGAGAGCACAAGCAGGGAGAGCAGCAGAGGGAGAGGGATAAACAGGCTCTCTGCTGAGCAGGGAGCCTCATGAGGGGCTCGATCCCAGGAGACTGGGATCATGACCTGAGCCGAAGGCAGACACTTAACTGACTGAGTCACCCAGGTGCCCCGGAGTTTGTCTCTTAATGGTCTTTCTTTGAGGAGTGCATTGTGAATAAATTTGCGTTTCTTAATTCAAACAAATGATAGGCAGCTAGATGCTTGGTTGAGAGAGAAAGAATGGCTACTCTGTTAGATATTTAGAAGAAAGAAGAAGTTGAACTATATTCTTCCAGGTTGAGTGAAAAAAATCATAGCTCCAAAGTAAGAGACTGTTGGAGTCATCTTTGAAGATGAAGAAATTCACAATTGACCTAAATAGTGAATTCTCTTATGTGGCTCTTGCATTAATGGAAGATCTGTGTTAAGCCCTGACATCTTATGATTGAAATAATGGCACTATGTGCAGTATTCAAAGGGCTTTCTTCTTAAACATTTGTATCCTATTCATAGTCAAGGTGCCGATTCATAGTCAGTCATACTTTCTGATGTTGGATTTCTTTCCATGATTTATACTTATTTGTGTAAAGTGACTCACATAGCTATTTTGAAGGAAGGAAGAAACGGTTTTGTGATTTAGTATAAACTAGTGTGGAGCCCGAAGATTTTTAAAAAGTCTATTTGCATTTACCATTTGTTTGAATTTTCATGTCAGTAATAGTAGGTAAGGCTTGGTATGTAAAGCAATGCCAGACATATTCTCAGGAACCAGAGTTCAATACACTTTTACTTGATCAGCCCAGGTCTGATTCTTCTTCTTCTTCAGCCCCTGCCCCCATCTGCTTATGCCTGAAGATCCCAGGGGCCCAAGAAAGTATTTAGTTGGTTTCCTGGTTGCTTTAACACAAAGAGAATTAGTTCATATTTACAGATTCATGTAGAATAAAAGTACTTTTAAAATATGATATATATATTTTTCTGATATACAAGATTGTTGTAAAAAAATCAGACAACAGACAAGTGAAAATTCTCCCTGTTGACAACTTGACATATATTCTTCAAGACTTTTAGTCTGTATTTATATTCATAGTTATGTAACTTTAAAAACATCTTGGTTACTGTTATTTAACCAACTCTTACTTCACATTACATTTTAGGATCTCTTTCTGTGTCAGTATGCTAAAGATCTGCTTTATCTGTTCCACTTGGTTGATTGACTGTGATTAGAGAATGCATGCAAAGATACAAAATGGTGAACACTAAAAAGGACGTCTCTCTCCTGCCCTTATTCTCTTGCCTCTCAGTTCCCCTCTCCAGAGGCAATCATTGCTCTCAATTTCACATAAATACTTCCAGAACAAATACAAGCCTCATCATTCCCTTCAGTACACAGACAAGCTGTACAACCTCCCAGTCTGAGGAAGAACTCTTCCTCAACTTGTATATTCCCTTCCAGCTACCACCTCATTTCTCTGCTCGCCTTACAGCAGCAATCCTTAGAAAATTGTCTCTGATTATGGTTTCCAATTCCTCTTCTCCCACCCTTTGATGAACTCACAGCAATCTTGGTTTTTAGGGTCTATTTAGGAACTCATTGTGGGGCTATAATGGTTTGGCTTCCTTATTCTTACGTGGGGCAGACTGAAGAGCAGTCTCTGTTTCAGAATTCCACATGAGGTAGGCTGATACATTCTTTGAAACTGCATCGTAGCTCAGCTTTCCCCAACCCTGCTTGTGTCCTTCCTCTTCCTCAAGAGTTCATCCCAGGGGCGCCTGGGTGGCTCAGTCAGTTAAGCTTCTGCCTTCGGCTCAGGTCATGATCTCAGGGTCCTGGAATGGAGCCCTGCATTGGGCTCCCTGCTCAGCGGAGAGTCTGCTCCTTCCTCTCCCTCTGCCCCTCCCCCTGCTCATGCTCTCTCTCTCTGTCTCAAATGAATAAATAAAATCTTAAAAACAAAAAGAGTTCATCCCAAGAGCACTCCCCGAGAAACTTCCTGCACACTAATCTGCACTCTAGAGTCTGCTTGCCTGGAAGCCACAGTGACATCCTCTAGTGGTTTCCCATCTCAGAATAAAAGCCTCAAGTCTTGCAATGGCTCTCTGTGTCCCTCCTTCTCCCACTGCCAACTTTTCTGGCTACATCTCCTACACTCTCCCCTTTCTTCATTTCTATTTAGTGGTTCCCTAAGTACACTAAGCATGCTCCCACTCCCGAGATTTTGCACTGGCTCTTTGGACTTCCTGGGGTGCACTTCCCCCAGATACCCTCCTGTCTCAGTCCTCATTTCCTTGAAATCTCTGTTCAAATATCACTTTAATCAGAGATTCTTTCTTGACCACTCTGTATAAAGCAGCATCCCCACTATCACTCTAGCATCCTTTAGTCCCCCTATTCTGCTTTTCGATTTCTTCATAGCACCTACTACTATCTCACATATGCTATATTTTATTTACTTATCTGTCTTTTTTCTCTTTTGTTCTCTGTTGTATCCCAAAAGCCTAGAAAAGTACTTGCCATAGAAAATATACTCAGGTTCTATTTATGGATGAATGATTATTCATTTTTCTTTTTCATGCAAATGTTGCAAACTTTATATAAATGCATTACATATTGTTGGTTTTTTTTTCATTTAATAATGTCTCTTGGAGAACATTCCATATCAGAGTTTAAGAACTGTCTTACTCTTTTTTAACAGCTACATAGTTTTCCACTATACATAGAATTTATTTAATTGGTCCTCTATTAATGGGCATTTATGTTATTTCTAATACTGCAATGAATAATTTTGTAATGTTGTCTTCTATTATGAGTATACCTGCAGGAGAAGAGTTTTTAAAATCATAATTTGCTGCTCAAAGGGTATATGACTTATGTGGGTAATTTTGATAGATATTGCCAAATTGTTTTCCATAAATCTTGTACTAATTTACATTCTCACCAGCAAGATATGAGTATGCCTCTTTCAACATGAATACTCACTAATTCTTTGTTATTGCTAATCTGATAAATGAAAATGGTGTTTCAATGTAGTTTTAATTTTCAATTCTTTTATTCTGAGTGAGGTTGAATTATGAGTACTTGCATTAGGGATATGGCCACTGGCTGGCCTGAGTAGAGAGCTGAGTCATCCAAGAAATGTTCCATTGGTGAGGGAGGAGGTGCCAGGCGAGGTGGAGCATTCCTTGTACTTCTGGCAGCAGTGGAGATAGCCACAGAAGGGGTTGGGGGCAGTGTGGGTAAGTTCTGGGGCAGCCCCTTTCTTATTCCTTTATGCCCCCCTCCTCCTCCATGGCCTATTTCTAAAGTTGCCTTTTCTGTCAGATGAACCTTAAAACTTTTAATTTCGTTTGAGGTTTTTGTTTTGTTTTGTTTTTCTTTTTTTTTTTTCTTTATTGAACAGAGAGAAAGACAGCCAGAGAGGGAACACAAGCAGGGAGGAGTGGGAGAGGGAGAAGCAGGCTTCCCGTGGAGCAGGGAGCCCAACGCGGGGCTCGATCCCAGGACCCTGGGATCATGACCTGAGCCGAAGGCAGACGCTTAACGACTGAGCCACCCAGGCACCCCTGTTTTGCTTTGCTCTTAAGAGGTGAATTGAACAATATTTGAATTGACTTTATATTTTATATAAATAACTTCACTGTAACAAAGTTGTGTTAGTCAAACATTTGGAACTGTTGTAGTTGGGGGCTCTTTTCCCCATGGCAGTTTTCTCCTGGTATAAAATGTACTAAATTAATTTTATTGTTGAAGCTGAGGTGGATGGGGGAGTGAAATCTCCATGTTCCTGCTTTGTGTTCCTCTCCCAGGTCCATCTCTTTCCCTAGGGACCAGGCACTCTTAAGGTGGGGTGGAGTCCTAGCCTCAGTTTGAAGAAGTTGGGGCTCAAGGAGGGCTGGGGGGAGAGCATGATCAAGGTGGTCATTTCTCATGTTTCTTTCCTCATCTTCACTGCCTCTTGAGCTAGGTGGATTTTTTCTTCTTGACAAATAAGGAGTATTCAGTAGGGAAGGCAGGTTGAAAAATAATAAAACCCACTCTCTGCCCCTTTGTTTCCCCTCCCTCCATCGGTCTGGTTACAGGAAGAAACCACACCATCAACACCAACAAATTTCAATGTTCCTTGTACAAGAAAAGGGACTTTACTTTTTTAAAAAGATTTTATTTATTTATTTATTTGAGAGAGAGAGAGTGAGAGAGAGCATGAGAGGGGAGAGGGCCAGAGGGAGAAGCAGACTCCCCGCTGAACAGGGAGCATGATGAGGGACTTGATCCCGGGACTCTGTGATTATGACCTGAGCCTAAGGCAGTCGCTTAACCAACTGGGCCACCCAGGCACCCAACTTGACTTTTTATATAACCAAATGTGTTTCAGTGACTTTTTGATAACATACAGTTTGTGTGTGTGTGTGTGTGTGTGTGTTGGTGTGTATGTGTGAATTTTAATTTCTTTCCTTTTATATTTTTAGGACCAATATCATTTTTAATAAGGTTTAAAAAAGAAAAAGAAAGGTCTAGAGAAAAAAACTCCTGTTTTTGCCACATGATGTTCTACAGGTGCAACTGTAGAAAAGTGCTTATCAGTTGAATAAAAATCACATTTGATAGAGAAAAAAAAGACAATTATATTCCCTTTTACATAATCTTTACTAATACCTTTTTAATAAACTTTGTTGGGGTCATTGCTCTTTTATTTACAGAAAATACTGTAAATATTTGAATACTTTTTTAGTCTGCCTTTTATATTTTTAATTTTGTTTATGATATTTTATTTTTCATTGAGAAGTATAACGTTTTTTTGCAGTGGAGTTTATCAATTTTTTCTCTATAGGTTTTGTGTTGTGCTTTAGTCTTCCTCAATTTGAGATTATAAATATTTTTATGTATTTTCCTCCAATACTTTTAAGTTTTGATTTTTTTACATTTGAAATCTTTTTTCTTGGAGAATTTATCCTGATGTACATCTTAAAAACATGGGCATGCAAGTTTTTTTAGTAAATCAAAGATTAAAGTGTCTTTAAACATCTGTTGGACAAATCATCTTTTCCCTACTGATGCCAATTCCATCACATTTCTATTTCTAGCTTTATATTCTGTTCCATTTGTCTATTTATTCATGTATAAGTACCACTTGCTTTATATATTATAGTTTTATAATATGTTTCATTAGTTATCTGATTGGTTTTCTATCTACCCCCAACTAAAAGTTCTGAAAATGATATTTGCAAAATTTTTCTGCCTTTATGGCTTATTTTTCCACTTAAATTTTATAATCAACTTGTCTAGTACCAAATAAAATTCTGTTGGGTTATTTTAGGGTTTTGTTGTATTTAGAGAAGAATTTAGCAAAAACTAACATCTTCATAACCTTGAGTCTTCTTATCCAAACACATAGTGTTTTTCTTTATCTGTTCAAGTCTTCCTATATTCCTATCGGTATATATTTCCTTTTTCATATTTTTAAATTGTTGTGAATGTGCTTTTATTCTGAATGTATTGAGATCATCATATGCTTTTTAAAAATTTCTTTTTCAAACTCTAAACCAACATTGCTTTCCTGGAATGAATCCAACTTGTCGTGATTATTATCCTTTTTTATGTATTGCTGTCTTCATCTGTGAGGACTGGTCCATTTCTGGTTTACCTGTACTCTGGAGTGGTCCCCTAGAGGTTCTCCCTGAAAGACTGGATTTTTACCAGTGCTCCTTCTCCTTAGTAGATTCTGAGCTCCAGTTTTTGTGTCTCGAGCACTGAAAGCTGCTGAAGTTCAGCTCAGCTTTTCAACTTCTTAGCTCTGCTTACAAATCTGCAAAGGCCTTGAGGGGGAAGATGGTGCCAACTATCATCATGGCTCTGAATTTCCATTCTCTGTGGGATGTTAGACTCTCAAATCCTAGCTGCCTTGGTAAATCTCTGATGCCTTCAAACTGATTCTTTCTTTCTTTCTTTCTTTTTTTTTTTTTTAAAGATTTTATTTATTTATTTGACAGAGAGAGACACAGTGATAGCAGGATCACAAGCAGGGGGAGAGTTAGAGGGAGAAGCAGGCTTCCCGCGGAGCAGGGAGCCCGATGCGGGGCTCGATCCCAGGGCCCTGGGATCATGACCTGAGCCGAAGGCAGACGCTTAACGACTGAGCCACCCAGGCGCCCCCAAACTGATTCTTTCTTGTTCAGTGTGTCTAGTTGTTTTCAGTGACATGGTTTTTCTGCATAGGGTTATCTGCCATAACCAGAAATGGAAATCAAGAAATGATATAAAAGAGAAGTTTAAGGTACTATTAAAGTATAGTAGTATCAGGGATTATAACTTAGGTCCAGGCCTCAGGGAGCAACAAAGGTAGCACCAACTACCTCAAATACCAAGAATATCATTTAGCACCCCGTGGATGTGCAGGTGATCTGGCTGTGACATCTGTCACTCCACGGATCTCAGGTTAATTCCGCTCATCTCAAGGCTAGGTGGCATCTCCTTTCTCCACAAATACTTCATGTGCGTCCCACCATACACCTCCTCCAGGATTCTCAGTTACCCATACCTGGAAATGAGGAGTTACTCATGCTCAGCATCTCTGTTTCTTCACCCACCATGTCCGTCTGGTTACCAAATCATGTTTGTTATATCCCCCTATTATTTCTACAATATGTTCACTCTTTTCCATCCCCACTGCCTTTGCGTAGCTCCAACTGTCATCATTCTTTTTTCTGAGTTATTCCCACTCTCCTATCAAAACAAGGAACGATCCTCCTAGAATACAAATTTCACTCAAGCTTTTGCTAGTGTGCTTAAAATCCAGCAATAGCTCCCTATAGGCCATAGGATAAAACTGTATATGTTATACGTATCTGTCCTGTCCACCCCCACCAGCAAACGCTAAAGGCAGGCACCGTGTGCTGTAGGATACTCAGAGACCTCTGTCCTTGTACAGGGGCTGTCCCTTCCTAGCACATGACTGGAGCAAATGACAACCTCTCTGCACCTATGTTTCCTCCTCTACAATAAGAGGAAATTGAACCAGAAGATTTCCAACTCCTACGATTTTGTGATTCTGAATCATTGCCTTAAGATGTGTTATGTTTCCCTTTAAAAATGAAGCTTATGTTTAAATAACATCTATATTTCATTGTGAAGACTACATAGAGAGTAATATCAAACATTAATTATGTAATTTTTTTGTGACAACGATTTTATCCACATGGATTCATGACTCAAATGGGAAACTAAATCATGACTTAATTCAGTTGTTTTCATTTCAGTCCTCTACCACTGAAGGCCCACAGAAGCACCTTATGATTAAGGTGTACTGTAAACTACGATCCTAGCCATCCCTTCCTGTGGGCTGGCTTGAAGTATGATGTGTTATCTTATTTTCTGGTTCCATTTCTTGCCTCTCTGCTCACTCTCTCCCTTGCATGCTGGGTTCTTCTCGTGCTGAGGGGTTTTCAGCTCCCTCATCAAAACCGCCTCATACTCTCCAGCTTCCAGGTCCTCCCACAGGATGCTTTTTCTTCCTGGAATGCTTTTCCCCCAACCAGGTCTGCCTCTCCTTTGCTTGTTCTTAGAATTCGGTTTTGCCTCCCCTCCTCTGACTAGCTTTCTTATTCTGAATAAGGTACCCCTCCTCTCCTTCCTGTTCTCATGATACCCTCTGCAGATACCATCACCGTGCTTCTCAAACAACACTGTGATTATTTACTTTTTATTATCTGTCTAGATTCTAAGATCCTTGAGAACAGGGGCCATGTTTTGTTTTGTTGGTTTTTTTTTTAATTTTTAAAATTCCAAGAGCTAAGCACAGAGCTTAATATATAATGGATATTTAACAACACATTGATTTATATTTAAATGAATAACTAT
The DNA here is from genome assembly GCF_011800145.1 of Mirounga leonina. Lineage (NCBI taxonomy): Eukaryota > Metazoa > Chordata > Mammalia > Carnivora > Phocidae > Mirounga > Mirounga leonina. The sequence goes on along the minus strand of NW_023270830.1, from coordinate 27,675 downwards.
GTTTCCCAATGACAGCCATTAACAAAATACATTTCCCTTATAGGAATCTTAGAAGAATCCCTCTTACAGCTAACTTTGTCAAATGCTTCTATGCCTGTATTCTTTTCTGCATGTACAAGAATCAGTCTGAAGGCATCAGAGATTTACCAAGGCATGTCTATATACACGTACATATTTATACATAAAAACTTTTGGTGTGTGCCAGACTTATGGAAAATTATGTTTAAATGCTTCTTAAATTCTCTGAAGAACATATAAATTCTCACAAAAACATAGCTTTCCAGACTGATGTTAATACTTGGTTCTGATCAGAAAAATCTTGATTTTATCATCTTTCTTCTTTTGTGCTGGCAAGAGCGGACACCTATTTAAATGAGAATTAAAAATAGGACCTTGCGAAGTACATGTTTCTTTTTTTTTTTTTTCTGCCAAGATATAACTGACCACAGAACTAGGATTATGTAGATCTCTCTCTTTCTTAAAAAAAAAAAAAAAAAAAAAAAATTGCCACAGGTTATACTATCAAATTCTAGATAAAAACCAGTAGTGAAAATACTAACTCCTAAGACATATTCTAGTGGTCTAAATAACTTTCATCACTTCTAGTAGTAAATATGCTTTTTTCCTTATTCTGAAACGTGTTCAAAGAATTTAAAGGTTCAGTGCCCCCAATTTGTAGCCATAGTCTGTGATTCCTCCACATTGTGAGTTGTTTTGAACTGCTGGATGTGTCTTCCCTTTTTGTATTATCACCATAAAGGAAAGAACCTCAGCTTCAAGGAAGTGGGAGCTGGGGTGTTAAAGAAATAGAGTAATTGCATGTCTGAGAGGGAACTGTGTGAAAGCCTTTTGCCGTTGGGAAGGTGGATTCTCACTTCTCATTGGAACTGACTGACTCCAGCAGGCCTGGCTTAAGTTTGGAGCTAGCAATGGACTCTAAGTACATTTTTACTAAGGATTTCACATGCAGCTCTTCATTTGCTCCCTCATCAGTCACTGAGTTTTCTAATGAAGAAGTCTCTATGACGTCCATTGTGCCAACTTCGAACTACTGGTCATCCTGACTTAACAGTATCTCAGGAGAGTGGGAGTAGGGCAGGAGGAGCCTGTTGAACCCAGAAGCAGGCCCTGGGTATTCCAGTGATTCTGTAACATCCCAGAATTCATTTATTGAGCAAACATTCATTGCCTCTGGTAAGGGCCCAATGCTGTTTTAAGCCAGCTCTGCAAAGATGTACCTGAAGCAACAGCCGTCAACTAGAGTTCCCTTTTTGAGGACCCGGGAAGGAGGGAACAAGACCATTAAGACGTTAGGCAGTAGCAGAGCCTGGGAGCATCGAGGAGGGGACATTAAGTCAGGAGACTTCCGGAGGTAACCACTGAGCCGACTGTCAAGAAGTTAAGAGAGCAGTAGTGAAGGCAAGAAGAGAGACTCACAGACTTCATCTGATTTGGTGTCTCTTTAGGGAGACTATGGCCAACCTTTCCTAATAGATTTATCAACCCTTTTACTTAAGCTTCTCTCAGAATGAAGTTTGGCAAATTCTGTCTATAAGTGATTCTCAGCAGATCTCCAACCCAGGAAATTCTTTCTTTTATCTAATTTTTATCCACCCTCCTCCCGGGAATTCAAGCCCTCTCCTTTAGTCCTGACTTTTGTGGAAACGATAAGGAGGGTGCTGATGAGGAAGTTGAAAGTTTTGTGAGTTTATCCCATGTAGCCTCTGGGAGTCAGAATGCTCAGAGCTTCATGGAGGAACTCACCGGTAAGGAAGCACAATGCAATTTCCTTCTACCGTTTCTTTTTGGGTTATTTCTCCCATGAGATATGTGTCTACAAGACAGTCATATTAACCAGTAGGTGGAGTAGTTTATTAGAAATACAAGGCCTTAGTAGATCTGTATCAGTTTCTAAAGGGGAAATAACTTTCGTAGTTATGAAAAATGTTCAGAGTATTTTTGTATTTATAGCTTTCTCTATGCGAGCCTGGAAGGGAGTGAATAGTCTTGATAAGATTTTGGGCAGTTAGTTTACTTTTACTGGGGCTTCTTGTGGACTGGTGTACTATGTGCCTAGAAACTGCCAGTCAGAACTTATGTTTTCTAAAACTGCCCAAGTCACTTGCATGCTTCTATTGAATTATCATTATTCATGATGGGCCTAAGCTCTCTGTGGGTATTAAAAGATAGATGTATCATTTCTGTGTTTCTCCTTCGCTAAAATAAAAACCCGTGTGGTGGGATATCGAGGAAGTGCTGCACACAGATTGTAAACCTCTCGAATGAGCTTTCTGTTATAACCAAGCAACTGACACACTGGACACCCCTTTGCCATCAGCTTACATTCTCTGAGAACTTAGGTCAGTGCCTAAAATAACCCTGCTCATTGTGAGGGGGCACATGTGGACTGGAATTCCAGTTAGCAGTCTGGGAGCTAAGGGACTGAGGATATGAAACCTTACTATAGTTATACAGTTCATAACTTCTAGGCAGTTAGGCCTAAAGCCTCTCAGTGTTCAGGTTAAGGAAAGAAAGTTCTATTTTGTGTTTTATATTCTCTATTCATAAAGCTGGTTTGCCAGTGACAGCTGGTTAAAAACCAAATCTGCTTGAGTTACAAGATCTGGACTATCTGTGCTCTGCTTTAACCTGTCGGTGGGTTATGGAGTAACTGACAGAAGTGGATGGCTTGGCTGAGGGACATGAAATTTCGGCCTTCTGTGTAGGACCCCCCTGGTACTTTGGACCTCTTCTTGCCTCACAGTTCAGGTAGGCTGTTGTTTACGTGGAATTCTTTATAAGATGGACAGAGATCATAAAACTGTTCAATTCCAGAGTTGGACATGAGAGTCTCAAGTGTCTCTCCTGCACGCAGCTTGCCTTTGTTGGTGGGCACTGTTTTAATCCCTACCTTGGCATTATGCCAAATGGAAGTCTTCATGTTCTTACTCAAATGCACTAAAATTCTAGGACATAAGGGAAACTAATGGGGTTCATACAAAGTATCATTTATCTGGCATGTGGAGAAACGCCTCTTTAAAATTTATCTTCCTCTTTTCTGTTTTGCTTCCCTGATTCTAGCTCCAAAAGGCAGGCTTTTATATTTGTGAGAAATGATGGTAGAAAATGTTAAGCCTCTGAGTGTAGTTTTCATGTATTTTAAGAGCACTTAGTAAGATCTGGGTTTTATCTTTAGGCTAAGATGAAAATCAACACGACTCTTTCCAAATAAGCTCACTTAGCCTTCTGTTTGTGCCCCATATTAGTTAAATTAACATAAAATGCTGCTGTATTGTTGCTCATCTTACTCCAGTGTTGACCTACCTTATAATGTATCAGATTTAGTTTTGGCTTCCAAGTATCTGGCATATAAAATAAGTCTATAAATTCTGTAAATGATGCTTTGGAACTTCCACCTAGTGGGTTATTTAATCCAGCATTTTTTTTTTCAAATTTATACATATATACCTCATATCATATGACAGACATATTTCTGAAACATGTGGAAATGGGGTTTTGTAATTGGAATGATTTAATACGTACTTGGAAAGCTGATCAGTTTGAAGGAATCCATGTATAAAATGAAGAGGAAGTCACAACTTAAATTATGCTTTGATTGTTCTTTTTGCCCATCAGGTTCTATATTGAGGTACATTGACATTGTATAAACTAGGATACATTTCTCAGGAGCAAAACCTGCCTTTTCATTATCAAGGAATATATATGTATATGTATATGATCACATGAAGACTTTTGGGTGTTTCTAGAAGGGTGTTTTGTGTGGTAGGATTTGGGAGTGGCCTATTGGATATATTGGATTTTAAATTGTGCCTTTGCTAGAGAAAGACTTTTCTGGAGATAAGGATCATGGTCTGATACTTAAGAAATTAAAAAATTAAAATAGAAAAGAATATTATCCTAGTCTTTGTGCATTATGTCAATTTAATAAACATGAAAAGCTGTGATATTGTGGCTTTCCTAGCACATCTATTACAATCTCAGGAATTACTAGTTTGACCAATAAAAAATTGCCAATATTTGACAGTCTTGGACATAAAAATGGCAGTTTTGTATGGTTTGTTCTAATTGTTTAATGAACATAAACTCATTTTAATGCAAGTTTAGCCTTAACCCCCAAAACAATAGTACCAAGAGTCAAATAGTCTCATCAAGTATGAGAGCTATCTTGTTAAAAACATGATCATCAAAGGTCACTTCCTGTGAAGAAATCTGGTAGTATGTGTTATATCCTTTTTTTTTTTTTTTTTCAATCCTTAGCTTCTTTGTTTGGTCTTTTAAATGGAACTTAATGTCTCTGCCAAGTGCTACCTACGGTGTTTATCAGATCCGGTGACTGTGGGCATACATCCTTAATGGCTGAGGGTTGATATTTAGCAGGGTTTGGGATGTCTTTGAGAAGGTTCATCCTGTAGTAGCTTGGCAATGACCAAATGTATGTTAGAAATTTAGGGTTTCTCTCTGTGTGCTGTCTCAGTGCTCTTCTTTTTCTAATTTCTAATTTCCTGAGGTCATTGTTTGAGGCTTTATTTTTTATGTAAGTGTTCAGTGCTACAAGGTTTCTCCTAAAGACTGCTTTAACAGCAGCATAAGAATTTTTATATGCTGTGTATTTATTTTTATTCATTTAAAATGCCTTCTAATTTACTTTTTTGATTTCTTCTTTGACTCATGGATTATTTAGAAGTGTATTATTTATTTTCCACCTATTTAGGGATTTTCCAGAGATCTTTTTGTCATCATTTTTATCATTCTAACTTAATTTCACTGTAAACAAAGAGCATACTTCTTATGACTTGTATCTTTTAAAATTTATTGAGATTTGTTTTATGATTATGATCTATCTTGGTAAATGCTTGTAGGCATTTGATGTTGTTTGATAGAGAATTCTAAAATGTCAATTAGGTTAAGTTGGTTGCTAGTGTTCAAATATTCTCTCTCTATAGTTACTTACTGATTTTATGTCTATTCGTTCCATCAATTATTGAGAGAGGGGTATTGAAATATCCAACTCTAATTTTGAATTTGTCTAATTCTCCTTGCAGTCCTATCAGTTTTTGCTTTATGTATTTTGAAGCTCTCTCATAAAATACATTGATGTTTAGGGTTATAATGTCCCCTTAATGAACTTATCCTTTTATCACTATGAAATGACTGTCTTTATCCCTGGTAATATTCTTTGCTTTGAAATTTACTTTTTCTGATATTAATATAGCCACTCCAGCTTTATTTAAAAGGCTTTTCTCTGTTAGGAAGTTTCCAAGGTATTTATGTAAAAATAAACTGTATAACTCTTTTACTTATTAATATGTTAAGCTTACTAATTAAGGTGTAAGTAGAATTCACTGTTAATTTTCTTAGATGTTTTTCTACAATTCTGTCTTCCCAGTGGCAGGGTTTCTACAGCCATCCTATCTTCACTGTTATGTGATTGTCATTTTATAGTAAGGAGCCTTCTTTCTGTATAATGCATGATATTTATATATTTAACATGTAGCATGAAGTGGGCACTGGCCAGTCAGAATGGATGCCAGCAAGCAACAGGTGTGGCTTCACTGCTGCGTGCTGGCTAAATATCTGTCCTTGAATATATAACAGCAGATGACCCCTGAGTTAGGTATGGAAACCATTTTTCCAGTCATGCATGTAATGCTCCACCTTTTGTAGATACTTTTTTTTTTTTTTAAGAATGTTTATCTGGTTAGAATCCCTAGAGCTATTCAACAATCAAGTTAACGTGTATATCAACTTCTTAAGGCATGGCTTCTTTTTATATTAAGGGAAAACTCCATAAGGGAACTTATCTTTAAACTTTTAAGTTTTGGCTGAGGCTGATGTTTCAGGTAGTAAATATTTATTCATTAGTTTACTAGTTATTTATTGAGGCCCACCCCTCTTATATGTCACCCATTGGGAACTTGAGAATGAACACTTGCCCTTAAGGAGCTACTGTATTCAGGGAAGGAGGCTATTGTGGGGTTTTGCACACCTACGATGAGGTGCAGCAGTGTGTGAGTGGTGTGTAAGAGGGCACCCTTCGACCTCACAGGATCTCTCAGGATGTAAAAGCCCAAAATAAATCAATTAACTTATTTCCCAAAGGGTAGCAACTCTTTTGTAATGTATATCCTATTTTATTCTTCCAGAGATTTTTACCATTTACTTTTTCATCAGTGTGTCTTCAGTGACTAATTTTTTTGCCCATGACTGGGTTTTTACTAGAACTTTCACTCTACTTACCATACTCCATGCACCACGTATTATCTCGTGGCACGCCTTACACACTCTTGGAGTTCAATAAATATTTGTTAAATGAATATTTACCTCTGTGTATGGAGGTTATAGGAAGAAATGGGAGCTGTCCTTCAGCCCTGTCATGAGCTGGATATCACCCAAAGTAAGTGCCTGTCACCAGAAGACACTCTGTGTCAAAACTGGGGGGAGGCATCTTCAGGGAACAGGAATGAACTATCGTGATATGCCTATAGGACTGAAACCAGAGCAGCAAAATAATTTTGTGTGTACAGCCTTTTGTGTACTGAGAACAGAGTTCATCGAAAAGCAGCTTCCATCATCTCAGGCCCTGGGTGGGATTTATGCATGCCTTGTTCCTTCCCATACAGTGTAGCCTCAGCAGCTTGGCCACAGGAATAAATTAGCTTCAGTTGCCAGCTAGGGCAGGGCAACTTCAAGGAACAGCATAGGCAGGTCAGGCTGGCTTGGTTGTACTCCTGGTAAAGACATTCAGACGATTTGAACTACCAAGTCAGTAATAGTTGGTAAATTTTCTTTTTCTTGTCAAAGCATGTTAGAAACTGTTAGGTAAACCCAGTTTAGAAATAAGGGAAATTTCTAGAACTGGGTGATGGGTAAGTGCTTGTTTTATTATTATTCTTCATACTTTATGTATAAATTGTGTATTCTTCTGTGTATTGAAGAATTTCTCATGATAGACAACACCCAGGATATGAAAAAATCTCTCAAACATAATGTTAAGTGAAAGAAACAAGAGAATACATACTATATGATTTCACTTATATAAAGATCAGAAAAAAGAAAACTAAACTATTTTATTTAGGTCTGCGTACTAACTAGCTAAAACAGTAACAAAGAAACAAGAAGTGATTACCATAAAGTAATAGGCTTGATCACCTCTAGGCAAAAGGACATATGGGCAACATTTTGGCTGTCAGCAAAGTTCAGTTTCTTCAGCCCAGTGGTCATTACGTGTGTGTTCACTTTATGATTATTTGTTAAGATGGGCATTTATGATTTATAAACTTGTATCTATGCAAACCATATTTCACAGCACAAAAATAAAATCTGGTATAAAAAAAGGAGAGAGAAAGAAGGAATTTCCATTCTTATTCACCTATTTAGGACTATCATTCTTTATACAATTAGGAAAGCTGCTCCTTGCTTCAGGTTTTAGGGTTGTTGATTTGGGGCTTCCATAGGTAGGTCTCTATGTATTATAATTTGACCTGTTCAGAAGATGAATGTGGTTGATAATACATAGCCTTGATATTGATGCTTAGAATAGAACTTGGATAACAGTTTTTGACACAGTAGTAGTAATATTAAATAAATATCTACTCATATATTATATGATGTTTGAGATATTGCATAAATTTACTATCAGATTTGTATTATTATATATTTAATATTATTACATATTTATTATCAAACTAAAAATGATGAGTATTTTACCTTTGACATGCTTAATTTTTTGAAGCATTAATCACTTAAAATGCAAGACATAGACCCACACAATTTTCATTTGTTACATGGTTTTTAACTTTAAAAATCTTACAACTACAGTTGATAAATCCTCATTTATACCAAGTATCTATTATTAAAAGTAGAACTTGCTCAGGAAGTATATATGTATCTGATAAAATAATTAAAGCTTTTCAGTAAGATTTTGTGTTTGTATGAACTGAAACAATATATCTATATTTAGCTATTATCTATAAAAGTTTAACTGTAATGGACATATCCAAGAAATACCTGAGACTTAGATTTTTGCTTCTTTTAGTATCTTTGTGTTTGAACCACTTAGATGAGGTCTTCTAAGAAAAAAGAGATGAGAAGAAGAGGTAGGGAAACTCACTAACATGTTTCATCAGCCTGATCCATGGAATTATCAACAGGAAACAGGAAATATAAACAGATTATTCTTAGCAGTGATCATGCTTACAGAAACCTGAGCAATTTTTGTGGAGAATTGGGCACCCCCACACATCCCATGACTTGATAATTTGGCAGATTGCTACACAGTATTTCCTTGATAAGATTATTAATATTTTGTGAACATGAATATTGCAATATGTCTGAAGGATTCTTACTACAAGGAAAGAGGGAAAATATAATATTCAACCAGTTACCATTTCCTATGCTTTTATCACTCTAGAACACTGCATATTCTCCTTTTGAGTCCCTGGTTGGAAGGAGGGCACACATACCATCCAGGTTGCACAGGTGCCAATGATTAAAATTGCATCCATACAATGTGTCTACCCAGGATTGGTAAGTTGTTGTCAGTGTGAGTGCTAGTGCTAGCTAGAATGATAAAGATTTGGACAGGAGAATAGGACTGATCAGTGCTAATCACCACCTGTGGGGAAATGTCTCTGTATCCTCCAAGGTTTATCCTTTTTTTTTTTTTTTTTTACCAGTTTTGCCAAATGTTTCTGGAATCTAAAGTTATGATGGTCATAGCCACCATCATGTCATAAGATACACCTCCCCCATCCTGTTTACCCTTGGTGTGATCAAATCTCTTTTTTCTTTGTCTCAGCTGGAATAGGTATGCATACAGGGACCACTAGGATGCACTCCCAAAGGAGCAAGGGGTGAGCCTCACAGTTTGTCCTTGCAAGTACATTCTGGAGTGGTGATGACACAGCACTATAGCAGGGCAGTTCTGCTCTGTGCAGTCATTTAGGGATCAAGGTTCCTTACATCTTGAGCAGTGTTGTCCAATAAATTATAGTATGAACTGTGAATGTGAATTATGCGTGATTTTAAATGTTTTGGTCGCCATATCAAAAAAAAAGTAGAAATGAACAGGTAAAATAAATTTTAATAATATATTTTATGTAACCGATTTGTCAAAAATAGTATCTTTTCAACATGCAGTCAATATAAAATTATTAATAAGTTACTTTTAAATTCTTCTTTTATATTAAGTCTTCAAGATCCAGTGTGTGTTTTATACTTAAGTATATTTCAATTTGGACTAGCTACATTTCAAGTGCTATCATAGAGAACAGTGCATATCTAGAGGCTCTGCCATTTTTCTAGGACTTGAGATTCCTCTATTGGATCTTTTGAATCCAGCCAGCAGACAGCGAAGAGAGTGCATAGAGGATCCTTAAGGAAATTTTTGGGTTATAAGCAATGAAATAGTTAACTTCCACCCACATTCCATTGGCCAGTACTCAGTCATGTGACCCCCACCTAAACTGACTGAGACACCTGGGAAATGTAGTTCAACCTTGTGCCCAGGAGGAAAAGGAAATGGGTTTGGTGAGCACATTGCAGAGTCTATACCACAGCAGATAAGGTATTATTAACCACACTTTGCAATCCAGGAAATTGATGCCCAGTCAGATTAAACGCTGGGCTAGTTAAGGGGAAAATGTAAGTAGAATACAGGCCTTCACTCCCTAGAGTGATGTTTCTTCCATCAGACTGCCCTGCCTCTTCCCCTATGTTTGTTTCTCAGACAGCCATTTTTATTGTTGTTGGTCCTTTGTTTGCTTTATTTATTTATTTATTTATTTATTGTTTCAAGTTTTTATTTAAATTCTAGTTAACATATACTGTAATGTTCATTTCAGGGGTAGAATTTAGTGATTCATCACTTAGATCTAACGCCCCGTGCTCATCACACCAAGTGCCCTCCTTAATACCCATCACCCATTTAGCCCATCCCCTGCCCACTTCCCCTCCAGGAACCCTTAGTTTGTTCTCTTTAGTTAAGAGTCTCTTAAGGTTTGTCTCCCTCATTTTTTTTTTCATTCCCCTATGTTTCTCAGCCTCCTATTTAATTCTGTCCATATAAATATAGTTCTTTGAGAAAACCTGATGGTTGTAATATTTTATTTCATTGGCTCTCCTACGCTGCTCTATGACTTAATGACAGTATTCTATTACTGCTGTTTTGGAAAATGACAGGCAGTCCTGTATAATGAAGCAAATATGCCTTGTTACTGAATGGTTCAAGTAATAGTACTATTCTGAGCACTGCATTATCATTTTGAGTGGGCCTTTTCCTTCCGTGTACTGAAACTCCTCGTTCAAAGCAAAGGATTATTAAGGTCCTCATCAAGCCATTTCAATCAATGTATAAATTGCATTTTATGTTATAATGAGCAGTCTGTTCAATTGAAGTTTTCAGCTTTTTAAAAGTGCTTAGAAGAATAGTAACAGAAGTGTTCTTAATGGTGAAATTATTGAATTGAAGTGCTTGGATAAGCTGCTTTATTTTTTAGATGGAGAAATGAGATAATATTGCTTGAAGCAGACTAGTGGTAAAGAATGATGGTTCTCCATGGACTACTGATTATAACATGATTATAAATGTCCATCAAGGGCAGGTTTTATTGAAGACAATATCATTAGACCACCACCCTTTAGCTTTAAATTACCCACAGCAAACTGATTTAGGGTTTTTGTTGTCTTAAATTTTTGAATATTTTGAATACATTCACAAAGTTCAAAAATTTAAAAATAAGATATATAATGCAAGGTCCCCATTCCATCCTCTAATATAGAAGGGTTAGCCCTTCTGCCTAGCTCCTCCCTTCCCTCTGCCAACCAGGTGGGCACTGATTCTTACTGGCTTTTGGAATGATCTTTCCAGAGTTTGTGTATGCATTTATAATGAAACATGAATATATATTCTTATTTTCTTCCTGTATTATTCTATATACACTGTTCCACATCTTGTTTTTTAAACTTAATAGGGATCTTTCTATGTCAGAATATAGAACCTTTTTATCATCATCATTCTTTCTTATAACTGTGTAATATTCTACTGAATGAGTATACCATAATTTACTTAACTAGTCCCCTACTGATGGACATTTAGTCTGTTTCCAGTCTTTAGATATTACAAATTGTATTGGAGTAAGTAGGCTTGAACATAAGTCATTCCACAAAAAGTGCAAATGTATTTGAGCCATAAATTCTCAGAAGTAGGATTGCAAGTCAATGTGTATATATATTTGGAATTTGATAGAAATGACCAAATTTCTCTCCCAGTGGTTGCAGTAATTTACCCTCCAACCAGGAATGCATAAAAGTGTCTATTTCTTACACTTTTGCCAAGTTTTTGTTGCCAATGTTTGAATTTTATCCTGTAGCTGAAAAATGGTATTTTGGTATTGTTTAAATTTATATTTCTCTTACCATGAGAAAGATTGAGCGGCTTTTCACATGTTTAAGGACTGTTTCTATTACTTTTTCTGTGAACTGTGTTCATTTCCTTTGCCTGTTTTTCAGTTGTGTTGTTGGTCTTTTCTTTAGTGATTTGTAGGAGCTTGGTGTTGAGTAGGAGGATAAGCCCTGGGATATGAACTGCAGTATTTTTTTTCTGGCTTGTTGTTTGTCTTTTGACTTTGTTTAAGGTGTATTTCTTCATCACTATGTGGAAGTTTTCTTTTTCCAGTGTGGTCAAGTTTATCTTTCTTTTAATGACTCTGGAATTTGAATCCAGAAGGTCTTCTCTACTCTAAGCTTATAAATCATTTACTTATTTTTCTTGGTAATTTTTACATTTTCATTTTTTATATTTAAATCCTTGATCTATTTACAATTTATCCAGGTACACAGGGGTTTCAACTTAATTTTTTTTCCAAATACTTACCTGGTTATTACTTTTTTCTCCCCCTAATTTGAGGTGCCTCCTTTCTCACATGCTCAAATACCCATGTGTATTTGAGTCTATTTCTGGACTTATTCTTTCTAATTGTCTGTCTGCATTTATGTGCCAGCATAACACTGTTTTAATTACTGAGACTTTTATTATAATATTTGCTAGACTAGTCTGCTTTCATTGCTCATTTTGTTGTTGTTATTTTCTCTGGATCCTCTTGTTTGTCCATTTATATATTAGAATTAGACTTCCATCCCCTTTCTCCACCCCCCCCACCTTCCCCAATAAAAACTTGTTATTTGTATTAGGAATTGCATTACCTTTGTAAAATAACTTAGGGAAGGTTGCTATTTTAGTGGTGTAGAGTCCTCCTATTCAAGAACATGCTTTGTTATCATATTTGTTCATTTTTAAAAAAATATTTTCAGTAGTATTTTAAAGTTTTCTTCCTTTAGGTCTCCCGCATTTCTCTTAGGTTTATTCCAAGGTACTTTATCTTTGTTGTTTCTATATCGTTAATGGAATCTTCAGTTAAAGCTTCTAAGAGCTTATTATTTGTACATATGAGAAGTATTGACTTCTAGGTATTAATTTTACTGTACTATCTGATTAAATTTTCTTGTTTGTTGGAGTTTTTTAAGCAAACAGTCCTATCATCTTTGAGTAGTGGTAGGCTTACTTTTTCCTTCCCAGTAGTTGCTTTTCTGGTGCAGTTGGCTTTCACTAAGTTATTTTGTGGCAACTAACAACTTGTAGATCATCCTGGCCTACAACAAGGTGCATTTCTTGCTCACATTACATGCCTGTCACAGGCCGACACTTAGCTCGGCTCAGTGTCTGTCATCTGGGACCAGGCTGAAGGAGAATCTCCATATGGGAGATGTTGGTCTCCTGAAGTCAAAAAGGAAAGAGTGATGACAGAGCTACTCCATAGCTCTTAAAATTCCAGCTGCTTTATTTTGGCTCACATTTCATTGGCCAAAGCAAGTCATATGGCCAAACCTGGTATCAGTGGGATAAGGAAGTGTAATCTTTTTAAAGAGAGGAGCATTGATTATTAGAGATCAATACTATAATCTACTATAATTAATTTTTCCAGAAAAACAGCAGAATTTGAATAACATAGTCATAGCTCTTACATTCCACTATCCCCCAATACTTAATTTGTATGGACTTATATTTGTTATTGTTCTATCAGTTAACTCTTGCTGCATAACAACCACTCCACAATTCAGTGGCATATAGCAGTAAGCATTTATTTATCTCACATGTCTGTCGATTGGCTGGTGGTGGCCTGACTTAGCATGGGAGGTTTTGCTTCACATCTCTGATCTTCCTCACACCAGTGGATTAGCCAAAGCAGGCTGAGATTAGGTTGAAGCAAGTGAGGACTTGCCCCAGGAACAAAGTTTAAGAGGGTGACAAAAAATTTAGTAATCAAAAAAATATTTTAATGTAGTATTTTCTTAAAAGATTTTATTTACTTACTTGAGAAAGAGAGAGAGCAAGCGAGAGAGCGAGCATGAGCCGTGGGGAGGGACAGAAGGAGAGGGAGAAGCAGACTCCCTGCTGAGCAGGGAACATGATGTGGGGCTTGACTGATCCCAGGACTCCAGGATAATGACCTGAGCCAAAGACAGATGCTTAACCAACTGAGCTACCCAGGCTTCCTTTAATGTAGTAGTTTTAAAAACTAAAATTAAAGCAGACAAATCCATGGTGAACAAAATACCAAAATCTTAAAGAGAGAATCAATAACAGTGCTGTGTCAAGCCATATTAGAGCCTGAGGCAAAAAGAAAAATCAATAATATTGATCCTGTCTTTATGAATGATTATTGAAAAAGTATATTTATTGAGTATTATATATAAGGCATTATGTTACATGCATAATGTATATGTATATCTTGTTTATGAGACATATAAATATGAATTTTTCCATTGATCAGTCATAAGGTATTTGTAACAAATATACTCCTTTTCATAATCAGAGTCTAATAATATACACAGTAGTTTAAAAATTGAGTTTTGAAATCTTCGGAGACTCCTTCATACTCTTTGAAAGTCCTCATTTATGTCTTAATTTTCAGACATTACATAGGTAAAATCATCTTTGAAAACAGGCAAATATTATTTAGGGCCAAGTATTTGGTAAGTAAGCAGGGTTATTAAACTGGGTATTAATCTTTGGCCAAAAATAAGAAATAGATTGAAAATATGATATTCATTTTATTATGCAACTTGTTAACTTGACCTACAAGCAGTTCCTAAAATGGAATTCTAGAAATTTGGTGAACAGAAGGGACTATAACTGTCAGAAACTTAATAGAACCATCCTAAGAACTTTGAATCAGCTCTGTAGAGTGCAAAACAAAAGTCATAGTTCTTTTTGTTCTGCCATGGTGTAGAAATTGAAAATAAAAAGGGACTATAAAGACTATGGTAAATGTTCCATTATGGAGAGATAGGCCCCTACCATTTCCACATAATGTGTATCCCTCCAGGCCCAATCTCAGTCATGCCATGGCTATAAATCTGGCCTTGATTTTGTGAGCATATGTATGTATCTAGACACATGTTGACTTGCTGGCCAGTAGGTAGAGATGCTGTATTCATGCATCAATGCATTTGTGAATCTACCAATTACCCAGCCCCTGATTCAGAAATACATACATTCAAACCCAAACCTGTGCGTCAATGTATCAAAAATAACAGTTTTATGGCATTTCTAACTGTCTTTCATAATGTAGATCTCACTGTAGTTATTTTACCTTAAAGAAAGCCCCTCTTTGTGTGTGCATAGATAACCACACACACACACACACACACACACTTCTTAGGAAGACCTCAAGAAAAATAAAAAAATATCTAGTCATATGACTAAAAAGCAGTGTTTCTTCGGAGTTGGAGAACAGGAAGAGACCTTGGGGGCTATCATAAGGTAAATTCACTGTATTAGAGGATTTTTGTTTGTTTTTTGGCAAAGTTATTAAGTAAAATTCTTAATCATCTTCTTTCTAGCTTGGTCAGTATTGTCTGTTGATTCAGCAATTGCTTGTTATTTGTCAACAGTATCAGTCAGTTAGGGGATGACAGCACAGCAAACCTCGGGCATTTGTAGAATTATTTATAGAAAACTAACCAGACTTGTTCAAAAATTTGTAGTCTTGTAGGAATACTAAAATAAGTAACTTGCAGTCCTTCCCCTCAAAGGCCTTACCATCCAGTGCCTCAGAGTAGAAAAAAACAATGTTGCTTTTAAGGTGGAAGACTTTAAAAATAGCAAACCAGAAACACTGGCCTCAAATTAAGGTCTACATTTAAGACAAGAAAGGGTTAAAGAAAACATCAAGATGCAACGCCTGGATGGTGGTGCTTATTAAGTGGTGTGTTCCAGTATCAGAATGTAATTGGCTGGCTCAGTACACTGTAGTGTTTTTTCCATTTCTCCCCCTTTTTTTCCTTCTTACACATGCAGCAAGCTATTTCGCTCAGCTGTGAAATATCCATTGCAAGGCAATGTATAATTAAGTGCTGGAATGAGTGGGGCAGGCAAATGCCGTTGGAGATCAGAGGACAAATAATTCAGCTTGGCTGGTGCAAGGCATTGTAGAGGAGGCAGGGCTTGAACGGGGCCTTGAAAAAAATTCGACTGAATGCAGAGGCAGGACAGAAGGACAGTTTAGGCAACAGTAATGCTGTGAGCAAAAGACAAGAGCCAGAATGAGTCGGGCTTATTTTAGGGAGAGCCTGACACTGTCTCCTGTCAATCTGGATGGGAGATGAAACGGGCAAGGAAGACTGGGAGCTAGGTGGTACGGCCTGAAGGAGAGGCCATGGTCCATAGGCCAGAGATCTGGGCTCTGCCATGTATCCTTGGCAAGTCACACAACCTTCGAAGCTTCAATGACCTCAGATGTGAAATGGTGATTTCAGACTGAAAACTCTCGAAGGCAGCTTCCTATTTGAAAGTAACCCAGGATTCTTTTATGGTGGTCCTTGATGAACTAGAATAAAGACTTTTGGGGGGGCGCCTGGGTGGCACAGTTGGTTGAGCTTCCAACTCTTGGTTTCAGCTCAGGTTGTGATCTCAGGGTCATGGGATCAAGCCCCACATTGGGCTCTGCGCTCAGCACTGAGTCTGCTTAAGACTTTCTCCCTCTCCCCCTGCTCTCTTTCTCTCTCTAAAATAAGTAAATAAATCTTTTTTAAAAAAAAGGACTTTCAAATTTATCCCAACATTGCAGAGCCTTTAAGGTTGTTCTGAAGGGAATCATGTAACAAAAGGGGAAATTTCTCACATAATTAAAGGGGCATTTATTAGTATAAAATTCATCAAGGGATGATTGCCTTGGGAAAGGCAGTTAGACATCCTGGAGGGAGGAAACCAGCTCAGAGGCTACGCCGATAGTTCAGACGGGAGCAGGGCATTTGAAATAGGAATCAAAAGAAGGGGAAAGGCAAGAGTCATTATTCATTCATTCTTTATTGGTAATAAAAAACTGTACTAGGTTCTGGGGATCCAGTGACAAGTAAGACAGAAAATGCTTCTATTCTTTATTCTTAACATTCTAACAAGAGGAAAAATCAGCAGAATTTGTCAGTTGACCAATAGGGTATTTGTGCCTTGAAGAGAGTAATGTTTACTCCAAGGCCAAACATCCAGCTACAGAATATTGGTTTAAAAAATATTGCATTTTTTTCTAATTGTATTTTGATAAAATGGAATACTATGCAGCTATAAAGAATTGTGAAACATATTTATTGACATGAAAGAATATCAATGATATGCCGTTGAGGGAAAAACAACCCAAATATAGAATATGAAATAGAAAGCTATCTATCACCTTGTATAAAGAGTAGGATTATTGGTGATTTATTTAAGTCCTCTTTATTCAGTGATTATTTATGGATTATTTATCATACTATGTATGAAGCAATGTTTTGGGCTTTCGGGATAAATAATACAGACATGGACCCTGATTAATTTTTTGTCTTTTCTAAGAGATCAGGATACGTTCAGGGTGGTGTGGCCATAGACGCCTGTGGTTAATTTTTTGTCTTTTCTAACTTTTTTGCAATGAACTGCTCATACTGCCTCTTGTTGAGAACTAATTTCTAAATGAAGTTCAAAAAAACCCCCCAGTGGCTATGCAAGCGAAGTGGAGGTTGCACAGTTACACACGACACTGTCTTGGCCAATGTTTCCTCCAGGTGTTTACCCAAGGGAGAGGTGGTTCTGGGATACCAGCCTCCTGCTTAGGGTAGATCAGGGCACTGCCTGCTGGCTGGCAGCCAGACTGGTCAGAACTCCCAGATGCAGTCTAGCTCCAAGGCAGAGAGTCCTGCTGATGAGACTTGAGACTCTGCTGGCTTTTTATAGTCCTTCTGAGGGCTGGTCATTCCAGCCTGGTGTCGATTTTGTATGTTACTTGACACTCCTTTATTCCCGTTGAAGTTGCCTCTCCCGGAAATCTCTGTCATTCCATAAACACTGGCAACTGCCCTGCAGTGCAGCTGACCTCCCACAGTTTGAAAAACAAAATGTATTCTGGCTACATTTAAAGGAAGTTTTGGGGTGAGTCCATGGGTGAGGATTTGGCTGTAAGATCTTTGTGGGCAGAGCACCTAAATGAGGATCTGGAGCTGGTTATCACTTAGGTTCCTGGGCCCATAGACAAAAGCCTTTGTGTTATTTCTCCCTCCCTCCGAACAGCTCTTCTCCCACGGTTAGTCCTAACCATGTCTTTCTGCTAGAATGCACTCATCACTGCCTCCTCTTTTTAAAAGGCAAGTTCTTTGTGTATATGCCAAAGAACAAACAAGCCAGCAGAAAACCACCAAATTATTATTTTTTGAAAAAGTATTTCCTGTTCCTTATAATAAATTGTAATAGATAAATAAACATATGGGTACATATATGAAGAAAAAATTACCTGCAAACCTATTCCCCAGAGATGTTCCAGTGTATTTTTTGTGCACTTATTTTGCTTTCTACTCACATAGTTGTTTTCAGCCTTTGTTCTGTCACTTATGTTGCCTATTTATAGATCTGAAGCTGTGTCCGTACCAATATTTTCTATTAAATAGGCCTATTCTTTCTATAGCAAATGAATGCTATTATAAGTAGGTGCTTAACTGCTTTTTCCAATGTCAAGATGGCCTCAAGGCCCTGAACATATATATAATGACAGAATGTCCATTTCAAAGAAGCATCCATTTATTTTTTCATGTCGGCTCTGGCTGAGGGAAACCACTAGAGTCAAGCTAGCCAATCAAGTCCTCACTCTTTGTTGCTCTGTGATGAACAGCCAGGCGCATTTTGATGCTGAAGACTCCTCAGGGTCGCTGACGGTCTTGACCTTTGCACCAACCTGAGGGAGAAAGGAGAAAAAGAGGTCCCTCTGGACCATATCATCCTACACATACCTTCAACCCTCTGCTTGGAGTGTGAGAACCTTCCTGACATTTGTATGAGCAGTCCTGGAACACAGATCCTCTGTGTAGTGTAAGTGGACAAGCAAAAAGGGTAAAGTTTAATTAGAGTCCACTTTTCACTAGTTCCAGAGCTAAATTTCCTTAGGAATTTCCTTGTCAGTGTTCCCTCTCCGATTTGAATTCAGCCCTTTCCAGCCTGGGTGTCTCTGCACCAGGCTCTCTCAATTGCTTTTGCCTGCCATGCTCAAAGTCTGATTTATTTTCATTTAGATGTCATGATGCAATTCTCAAGAAGCAAGATCTTCCCAGTTTGGGTGTTCCAGGTCTTAGTTCACTCTACTTACAAAAATCATCTACTGTTACCCTCATGTATTAACTACTGATAATTCCTTTATGTCTCTCATTTCCCACAGCAGGTCTTTTTCTTCAGCCATCCACTTATGGCCACGCATTTTTCTCCTTCCATAGTGCTTAACTGAATGCTTAAGTGCAGCAACTATCTAATTTTAAGTGTCTTGTTCATCTTTCTCCCTCCTGCTTTTTTTTGTTTACCTTTAATAGTATGCCTTATTATTTGTAAGCCACCCTCAATCTCTCCTTTTTTTGGAAAGTACATAAGGTCTAAATCATAAAGAAACAATATAAATTATGTTATCCTTGTAAATCTCTCTTGTAGTCTTTTCTTATTCATATTTTCTATATCGCCAGCTCATTTGCCCCTTTGTTTTGTTTCTTTAATTTTATTATTCATTATTAACTTACTTGTACACATCTGATTTTTCACTAGACATTCATAAGATGGTTCCTGCCTGCAGTTAAATTGGGGTAGAGGAGCATAAAACTTAGGATACTATAGACAGGAGATTATTAATCATGGATTAAATGTTGAAAGGAATGACCTGAGGTTCAGTTGATATTTGTGCTTGCCCCGAGCTCATTTATTGTCCTGCTTTTCCTTTTGTGTGCTTTCTGAAACCCTGCTCATTGTTAGGTACGAATAGAATTCTGTGTGTGTAATCAGAAAGTTCTTCCTCACTAAGTTTATAGTCAATCCAAGTAAGCAATGAGGTTAAAAATGATTTTATAGGTAAAATTAATCTGGATGTTTGGAAAGTACATTGAAATCAAATTTATTTCTTAGCTGGTTTCTGATTTCCAATGTAAGGTCCTTTGAGGAGCCTGAGTTGGTGTTACAGGACTGTGTGAATGGATCCTTCGTCCTCCATTTTGATGTGTCATTGGGACATTAATAATGGATGGTTGCTGCACTTGATGGTCAGATATGTTATTCTGATCCATTTTTATTTCCCAAAGGGGCCTCTGGAAAAGGGCAATGAGAGTAGATTTAAAACCACATTATTGGAATTCAATAACTTTTGTCTCGCTTTGTATGTCTGGTGCTTGCTGAAGAGGAGTTGTAATATGGAGAGTCAGTCAAGCATGGAGCAGGCAAAATACCAAAATGGATTTTTTAAACTAAGATATAAGCTGAATTCTATGTTTTAATTTGGGCTGTGATGCTCAGCATTAAATTTCCCATAAATGTGTTAGATGTGTATGCATTTTGCTCTTTTTGATTCTGTGGATGAAGGGATGAGCATAGGAACAAAACAAATCCACCAGTACAAATTATTTGGGTTGGTGGAGGTAAACATTTATATAAATCAATTAGCAAGAATTATTTATTTCAATAATTCCTAGCATTTGTGAAGGACTGAACTTTTACTTATTTACGTAAAGTGTGCCCCCAAGGGAGCACTGAATTCCCTTTAAATGTCTTCACTTCTCTGGTAATTACTCAAAGGCTGGAGTAGCTTGAAAGTGGAAGATTCTGAGTCCTAGGGAATGGGGGTCACTCCTGGAGATAAACAAGATCTTACTTTATCAGTTGGTAGGATCTGTCTTCAGAAACATCCCCTGCTTGTGGGTTTATATGAAAATGTAGAAGAGGGTTTATGGTCTATCCAGCCATACTCTGGGACAAATCAATCAAATTAAGAGGAAGAGATGATGAGTAATTTGTTCCCACTCATTTCATGTTGAATGTCTTTCCCTCACCCATGTTTTTATTTCAAGTCTGCTAAACTTAAAAAAAGTAATCAAGCAAAAACAGAGTTAAAAGTCTTAATAACAGTGATTAATGTTAGTACCTAAGAGAATAATGGGTATGGATGAAGTGAAGGTTTCTCTATACAAAAAGAATACTGGGAGTCTGAGGATCCTGTTCCTTTGACCTTGATCTTCTTCAGTCACCTTGATATTGTACTTTATATTACTTTTGCATAGTTTGCCTGTACTCCTTGAATGTTGTTTTGCTACGGACACTGACTTCATCTTTGTTGTTGTTTCACTTTTACTTTTTTTCTTTTATACAAAAGAAATGAATCTATAGTGGAGAAAATTTAAAACATACAGGCAAACAGTATATTAAAAATCATTTGTAATGCTGCCACCTACAGAAAATACTATCAACAGCTTTGACATCTTTTTTAGTTCTTTCTCTCTGAGTATACATAGCTATCATTTCTTATAGAACTCTTTTATAACTTACTTCTTCTCAGTTAACAATGTGTCTTGAACATCCAGTGCTATGAAATATATTGTGCAACGTCATTTTTGGCATCCGTGTACTTTTTCATTCTATGAAACATCACATCATGTTAAACTAATCGCCTTTTTTTTAAATTCAAGTATAATGAACATAACTGTTATATTAGTTTCAGGTGTACAGTACAGTGATTCAAAAACCAATCTCCTTTCTTTTGATTTTTTTTGGTTGGTAGACTTTTTCATCATTATAAACAACTAACTCTGTGATAGCATTTCAGTAGGTAAATCCATTCTTGCCTTAGGAGAGATTCCTAGGAATGAAATTACTGGGTCAATGGGAGGCAATGGGAGCTATCCAGGAGGTTAATTGATGACTTGCATTACCATCTGCCCTACATGAAAGGATAGCATTGGAGCTTTAGAATTTGGATTTATTTTACCTCATTTGCAGGATCTTACTCATGGCCCCTAAAATTAGTTCTTCACAGGACTCTGATCCTATAAGGTTTCATTTCCTATTCTAGACTCTCAAATGTGAGATCCAAAAACTTGTGTCTATAATGCTAGCTCCCAATAGTCATGTTGTGGGAGTTTAAATACAAATCAACAGCCAAGGTAGTTGCTGTGGATATTTATATGGGGGAGGAAGACATAGAAATGCATCCTTAGAAGCTTTGCCATGGTCTTAGTGATCTAAATATATAAAGAGTGCATCTAAGAAAGAGGTTGACGAGCTCAAGGTCACATCATGAGTCAGCAGTGAAATCCCAAATAAGGCTTTCATTGCCTTAACCTTTTAATCCCAGTATAAAGAGTACTTATGAATAGGTGAAGAGAAAGCATTTATAAATGAACCTAAAAGATCATTTATAACTTGAAATGCTTAACAATTTCAAGAGAGTTAATAGAAAATTCCCACCTCAGATAAGCAAATCTAGATTGCTAAAAGGTACTGATAGATTTTTTAGAAAATGAAGTATTAAATGACTGAAATGAAGAGAGCGTATTGTGGTTTAGGCAGATGGAAATGAGCCTCAAGGAAGTGTGTGTGTGTGTGTGTGTGTGTGTGTGTGTGTGTGTGGTGTTTGCCAGAGGCAGGATTGGGGTGGGAGGGACACAGGATGGGGAAGAGTAATAGCCTGAGCCTACTCTGGTGACTAAGGAAAACACAACCAAAGGGCTCCTCAGGACATTAACCCTGGAGTGAAGGTGGAGGTCTTGGCCTTCATTATGAATGAACCATAGATCTTTCCTCCTCTGCCTAGTATGGGGATCTGCACTGTTATTTCAGAACCTGTGGCAGGGTCACTGGTAAGAGCTGTAGAGATACCTTCCAATGTCCTCAGGAGTGGGACTCAGGTATCCTGATTCCCAATCTAGTGCTCATTCTACTACTCTTAGGAAATAGCAGTCATTTTACCAGAATTTTCAGAGATACACAGCAGTTTCTGGGTAACTAAAGCTCAGACTCTGCATTGTGGGAGGGGTACACAAAAGAAAAGAGAAAGAAAACAAAAGAAAATCTTGGAGCTTGAAAGTAGAGTTCATCCATCCAGCACTGTCTTTATAGATGAGGGAGCTGAGGCTCAGTGATCTATTGGGACACAGGTAGTCAGGACACACCAGGACCAAGAACTCAGACTTTCTGACACTCAGCTTGCTACAAAATGATCTAGATACATCTTGTGATTCATTTATTCTTTCTCATGATCATCTTCAAGCTTCTATTTCATGGTTCGTGAATTCAATATCACCAATATCAGCATGTATTAAGAATCTATTTGCATGTGGTGCTGTACTCTAGAAAGCAAATAGACAAATGAAGCATTTGACACATAGGAATTTCCTAAGGAAGACAGATCTTATAGAAATAGACAGAAATGACATATAGACCACTGGCAAACAAAGCAAATCCGTAAATTGTACAACTTTGGCCATGCGAGATGGTAAGTAAAAAGAGCCTCACAGCCCATTGCTTAAAGAGAAGACTTATTATCACTGGATAGCCTTAAACTAATAATGAATAAGAATCACTCTATGCCCTTTAGTTGTTATACTGGAAAGAAAAAAGAGTACATAACCTGGCATGCTTAGCACTAGAGTGCATGTAATGGTGCAGTTTCTTTGGTGTGTTGTTGATTACTTCCTTCACTGATTTTTGTCTTATGCATATTCTCTGATGGTCTGCAGAGACTGGATAGACTAGAAGGGTCTGCCAAGGCAAGAAGGCTCTCAAGGAATGCCTTCTAAAACCAAAACATTTTTCCTTCCCCAGAGAACCAGTGGTGGTGTGGTTCTTAGTCATATTTTTATTGGGGCTTTTTTTTCCCCCTTTAGAAAGGCCTTGAAGATGATAAAGGAACTTACAAAACCCTTAGACGTTTCATCTATATAATGTGAACTGTGGTGAATGTGAGACTGGGGTGTATTTTCTGTTCTCTCAAAGAATAGTTAAAGACAGGGGCGCCTGGGTGGCTCAGTCGTTAAGCGTCTGCCTTCGGCTCAGGTCGTGTTCCCAGAGTCCTGGGATTGAGCCCCGCATCGGGCTCCCTGCTCCACGGGGAAGCCTGCTTCTCCCTCTCCCCCTCCCCCTGCTTGTGTTCCCTCTCTCGCTATGTCCCTCTCTGTCAAATAAATAAATAAAATCTAAAAAAAAAAAAAAGAATAGTTAAAGACAAACCAAAGGTAACCCTGCTCTCTTCTACAGTAACAAATACCTTTGGCCAGGTATCTTCATAAATGCCTGACCTAGTCATTTGTTTCAGGACCAGTATTAATAGTAGTATTATTAGTAGTATTAGGGTAGTATTAGTATTATTATCCTGAAACTATCATATGTGTGATATGAGATAAAACAAATGAGTAATTGTGGGATCTTCTAATTCTATCCCCCCTGGTTCTTGAGAACCAGGATTCTTGGTGTGGAAGAAAGGAGAAACTGATGCAGTATAGAAGATATTAGATAAAACCACTATAGTCATGAATTTGAATTGGAAATACCAGTTATGATCTCACAAGTGGTTTTATTTTTAAATATTAATATTTTCTGTCTCTGTTAATTAAAAAAACCTACAATGACTAATCCAGTAGTAATGAGCATCCTTATTACCCAGATGGTAGTCTGAAAAAACTCTTCCCATTAAAGGAAACCAAGGCTTTTTAGAAGAATGGCTAATTTTAAGTCTGGAAATATACAGGATGAGTGAGGAAGCTCTCAAAAACAACTAGAATAATCAACTTGAGGTCAAATTGAAGGGGATCCCACCAGCTAATGATGGCATTTTGAGGTTCAATAATATTAAGCGTTGTAATGAATCAAAACTCATCACATATGTCTAAGTCAATGAGTATTTGATATTAAGTAAACCAAATGGTTGCTTACCTTCTGATTTGACAGAAAAGCAATTCATTATCTTGAAAACTGGGTTAAGAATCAAGCATTTATCTTGACTTTCCTGTATGAATTGTAACACTGTAAATAAATAGTTGATAAGGGAAGCATCTTCTAATAAAGTTATTCCAGCTATTAAATGAAAACAAAATGATAGAATAACATCATTCTGCAACCTCCAATGCATTAATAGACTTAGGCACAGAGCACCAACTACCACAACAGTGGATATCATCAACTATCAAAAAAGAACAAAACCAAAGGTAAAAGCCTCTTGCTAAAAGAACACAATAGTACTTAAAGAAATTGAACCTGAAACTAATAAGACCTCAAGATTCAGCTGCCAGTTTGTAGGAAGTAAAGAGGACAGAGGAACCAACATGGTGACTGCAATCAACAAATCCCAATTATGGGAAACTCTGCAGATATAATGCCCCAGGATCTTCAACAGATAAATTATATGAAAAAGGAATATAGATGGAATCTGTAGATCTAAAAAGACTTAAAGGTCATAGCAAATGAAAAACTAGGCAAAAGGAAGTTATAGTATCCAAGAGTGCATACTTGGGTAATAAAATCAGAAAAAGATGGAAGAAAGTGATTGCTATGCAAGTCAGGGTAGTGGTTACTTTTGCAGGGAAAGAGGGTTTTATGATGGGAAGGGGGCATATGGCTGGAAAATTTTTGACCCAGATATTTGTTACAAGGATGTTTGTCTTATAATAATTTAGTAAGCTATATATTTTTATGTGATTTCCCATATCTGTTTCATTCTATATGTGTAAAAAAACAGGGGGAAAAAAAAAAAAGCATGTTAAACAAGTCCACAGACCTAACGCTGTCCTCAAGATAAGCACAATGTGGTCAGCAGTGGGTAAATAAAGTTGTGGAAAATCATATTCTGGGGCAAAAAGAATATAAGTTCTGCTGTAGATACATGTGGGTAATGTCAGAGGTGGGCTACCTTTCAAGGTGCTGGGAGGTTTATTTTTTTATAATTCTGTACATAGTTCCCCTTTCAGTGCCAGTCAGCCTAGCCAGATGATCCATATGTGGCTCAGTGTTTTTCAGTGTGTGGTGCTGAGAACCACTGGCTTCATGGCCACTATGTGCTTAAGAAAGTGCAGATCTCTTGGTCCCATCTCTCTTCAAAGGAGCAGCCCCAGAATCTACATGATTAACAAGCACACTACACTGTAAGAACCACCACTGACTTTTTGGGCCATATCTACCTGAAATCACTTCTTTTTTTTTTTAAATTAAGATTTTTTACTTATTTATTTGACAGAGAGAGACACAGCAAGAGAGGTAACACAAGCAGGGAGAGTGGGGGAGGGAGAAGCAGGCTTTCTGCAGAGCAGGGAGCCTGATGCAGTGCTCCACCCCAGGACCCTGGGATCAGGACCTGACCTAAAGGCAGATGTTTAACGACTGAGCCACCCAGGTGCCCCTACCTGAAATTACTTCTATAAAGATGTGGGAAGTATAGATCTTCTAAGCAATTTCCAAATGGGCAGTTTAGAGTCAAGACCATAGCTGTGATTTTTGTTAGTGAGTGCACTTAGATGTTGAACCTTTATCTAGCTGAGCCATGTAGAACACCATCTGTGAGTGTGTCTAAGCAAATAGCCCAGTTAGAAAATGATTTTCTCTGGGGCGCCTGGGTGGCTCAGTCGCTTAAGTGACCGACTCTTGATTTCGGCTCAAGTCATAATCTCAGGGTCATGTTCCCAGAGTCATGAAATCAAGTCCCACGTTGGGCTCTGCACTCAGCAGGGAATCTGCTTGAGATTCTTTCCCTCTGCCCCTACCCCGCTTGCACTCTCTCTGTTTCTCAAATAAATAAATCTTTACAAACAAAAAACCCATTTTCTCCAACGTGCAATAGCAACTGTCAATTTTTTTCTCATCTTTTTCGCTCAGGATTTTTTGCCTCTCATATAAGTGAGAGCCTGGGATTAGGAATTTAATGTGATATTTCAATCAATGAATCCTCTGAAGTTTTTTTTTTTTTTAAAGATTTTATTTATTTATTTGAGAGAGAGAGAATGAGAGACAGAGAGCACGAGAGGGAAGAGGGCAGAGGGAGAAGCAGACCCCCCACTGAGCAGGGAGCCTTATGTGGGACTCGATCCCGGGACTCCAGGATCATGACCTGAGCCGAAGGCAGTCGCTTAACCAACTGAGCCACCCAGGTGCCCGAATCCTCTGAAGTTTTTAAGCAACAGTTCTAACAACAACAACAAGAAAATTCAAATCATGAGAAGAAGAACAATCTAGATTTGGATATGGGCAGGTATGACCAGATAGAGCTTTCTGCTGGTCCTTTCTCAGTCGAAGGCAAAGTAGACTTTCAGAGTATGAAAGTGGAAGTGTGAAGGCTTCCAAGTCTGTATTTAGCATCTTCATCCTCTCCTTTCTGTAACCCTCTCTACTTTCCCAAACCTACATGATTTTTCAGCAGCTCTACTAATCAGAACAATTGGAATCCAACTGGCTTTCTTTTGCCAATTGAGTGCCAATTAGTGTGGATGCACTTCAGGGAGGAACCTAGACTAGTACTTGCTTTATAGAGATTTCAATTTGATTTGTGAAAAACAATATTTTATTCAATTGAATCTAATTCTACAAACATCCTTTGAACACTGACTAAATGTGTGGCAGTATTCTAGCCGTGTGGCATTATAGATAGACAATTAAGGCAAGTTTCCTGCATCCAGACAGGTACAGTCTCGTCAGGGAAATGGATGAGTTGTAGCTAATGATAACAGCAAAATCATTTGCACATAAAAAATCTCATTTCAGTCCTCACACTTTCCAAATTGTAGCAATTAAAAGGATAACCACTATTTGTTGTTTTTTTTAATTTTATTATGTTATGTTAGTCACCATATAATACATCATTAGTTGTTTTTTTTTTTACATCATTAGTTTTTGATGTAGTGATCCACGATCCATTGTTTTCATATAACACTCAGTGCAGCATGCAGTACATGCCCTCCTTAATACCCATCACCGGGCTAACCAATCTCCCCTCCCTCCTCCCCTCTAAAACCCTGTTTGTTTCTCAGAGTCCATAGTCTCTCATGGTTCATCTCTCCCTCCAAT
>NW_023270830.1:0-277 GCF_011800145.1 Mirounga leonina | reverse complement strand
TTTCTGATGGCTGAGTAATATTCCATTGTATATATGGACCACATCTTCTTTATCCATTCATCTGTTGAAGGGCATCTCTGCTCTTTCCACAGTTTGGCTATTGCTGCTATGAACATTGGGGTGCCTATGGCCCTTCTTTTCACTACATCTGTGTCTTTGGGGTAAATACCCAGTAGTGCAATTGCTGGGTCATAGGGTAGCTCTATTTTTAAATTTTTGAGGAACCTCCACACTGTTTTCCAAAGTGGCTGTACCAACTTGCATTCCCACCAACAGT